>NW_027264095.1:0-27208 GCF_036320965.1 Panulirus ornatus | reverse complement strand
GAAGTAATACTGAGTACAGAAATAAGCAAATTATAGTTATTAACAAGAGTTACTCCTATATCAACTAGTATTTTTGATAAGATACATAACACACTCTACAATTGTTAGAAGATTATAAAGATATATATATATATATATATATATATATATATATATATATATATATATATATATATATATATATATATATATATATATATATATATATATATATATTTTTTTTTTTTTTTTTTTCAAACTATTCGCCATTTCCCGCGTTAGCGAGGTAGCGTTAAGAACAGAGGACTGGGCCATTGAGGGAATATCCTCACCTGGCCCCCTTCTCTTTTCCTTCTTTTGGAAAATTAAAAAAAATTGAGAGGGGAGGGTTTCCAACCCCCCGCTCCCTCCCCTTTTAGTCGCCTTCTACGACACGCAGGGAATACGTGGGAAGTATTCTTACTCCCCTATCCCCAGGGAGATATATATATATATATATATATATATATATATATATAATGGAGATGCTCTGTGGAAGGTGTTGGGAATATATGGTGTGGGAGGCAAGTTGTTAGAAGCAGTGAAAAATTTTTATCGAGGATGTAAGGCATCCCTGGGGATAGGGGAGAAAGAATACTTCCCACGTATTCCCTGCGTGTCGTAGAAGGCGACTAAAAGGGGAGGGAGCGGGTGGCTGGAAATCCTCCCCTCTCGTTTTTTTCAATTTTCCAAAAGAAGGAACAGAGAAGGGGGCCAGGTGAGGATGTTCCCTCAAAGGCCCATTCCTCTGTTCTTAACGCTACCTCGCTGACGTGGGAAATGGCGAATAGTACGAAAAAGAATATATATATATATATATATATATATATATATATATATATATATATATATATATATATATATATATATATATATATATATATATATATATATATATATATATATATATATATATATATATATATATATATATATATATATATATATATATATATATATGCTCTGTACATGCCTTCACCCTCTCAATCAATACCCTCCCATATAATTTACCAGGAATACTCAACAAACTTATACCTCTGTAATTTGAGCATTCACTCTTATCCCCTTTGCCTTTATACAATGGCACTATGCACGCATTCCGCCAATCCTCAGGCACCTCACCATGAGTCATACATACATTAAATAACCTTACCAACCAGTCAACAATACAGTCACCCCCTTTTTTAATAAATTCCACTGCAATACCATCCAAACCTGCTGCCTTGCCGGCTTTCATCTTCCGTAAAGCTTTCACTACCTCTTCTCTGTTTACCAAATCATTTTCCCTAACCCTCTCACTTTGCACACCACCTCGACCAAAACACCCTATATCTGCCACTCTATCATCAAACACATTCAACAAACCTTCAAAATACTCACTCCATCTCCTTCTCACATCACCACTACTTGTTATCACCTCCCCATTTGCGCCCTTCACTGAAGTTCCCATTTGCTCCCTTGTCTTACGCACTTTATTTACCTCCTTCCAGAACATCTTTTTATTCTCCCTAAAATTTAATGATACTCTCTCACCCCAACTCTCATTTGCCCTTTTTTTCACCTCTTGCACCTTTCTCTTGACCTCCTGTCTCTTTCTTTTATACATCTCCCACTCAATTGCATTTTTTCCCTGCAAAAATCGTCCAAATGCCTCTCTCTTCTCTTTCACTAATACTCTTACTTCTTCATCCCACCACTCACTACCCTTTCTAATCAACCCACCTCCCACTCTTCTCATGCCACAAGCATCTTTTGCGCAATCCATCACTGATTCCCTAAATACATCCCATTCCTCCCCCACTCCCCTTGCTTCCATTGTTCTCACCTTTTTCCATTCTGAACTCAGTCTCTCCTGGTACTTCCTCACACAGGTCTCCTTCTCAAGCTCACTTACTCTCACCACCCTCTTCACCCCAACCTTCACTCTTCTTTTCTGAAAACCCATACAAATCTTCACCTTAGCCTCCACAAGATAATGATCAGACATCCCTCCAGTTGCACCTCTCAGCACATTAACATCCAAAAGTCTCTCTTTCGCACGCCTGTCAATTAACACGTAATCCAATAACGCTCTCTGGCCATCTCTCCTACTTACATAAGTATACTTATGTAAATCTCGCTTTTTAAACCAGGTATTCCCAATCATCAGTCCTTTTTCAGCACATAAATCTACAAGCTCTTCACCATTTCCATTTACAACACTGAACACCCCATGTATACCAATTATTCCCTCAACTGCCACATTACTCACCTTTGCATTCAAATCACCCATCACTATAACCCGGTCTCGTGCATCAAAACCACTAACACACTCATTCAGCTGCTCCCAAAACACTTGCCTCTCTTGATCTTTCTTCTCATGCCCAGGTGCATATGCACCAATAATCACCCACCTCTCTCCATCAACTTTCAGTTTTACCCATATTAATCGAGAATTTACTTTCTTACACTCTATCACATACTCCCACAACTCCTGTTTCAGGAGTATTGCTACTCCTTCCCTTGCTCTTGTCCTCTCACTAACCCCTGACTTTACTCCCCAGACATTCCCAAACCACTCTTCCCCTTTACCCTTGAGCTTCGTTTCACTCAGAGCCAAAACATCCAGGTTCCTTTCCTCAAACATACTACCTATCTCTCCTTTTTTCACATCTTGGTTACATCCACACACATTTAGGCACCCCACTCTGAGCCTTCGAGGAGGATGAGCACTCCCCGCGTGACTCCTTCTTCTGTTTCCCATTTTAGAAAGTTAATACAAGGAGGGGAGGATTTCTGATTTCTGGGGAAGAGCAGTGTGGTTTCAGAAGTGGTAGAGGATGTGTGGATCAGGTGTTTGCTTTGAAGAATGTATGTGAGAAATACTTAGAAAAGCAAATGGATTTGTATGTAGCATTTATGGATCTGGAGAAGGCATATGATAGAGTTGATAGAGATGCTCTGTGGAAGGTATTAAGAATATATGGTGTGGGAGGAAAGTTGTTAGAAGCAGTGAAAAGTTTTTATCGAGGATGTAAGGCATGTGTACGTGTAGGAAGAGAGGAAAGTGATTGGTTCTCAGTGAATGTAGGTTTGCGGCAGGGGTGTGTGATGTCTCCATGGTTGTTCAATTTGTTTATGGATGGGGTTGTTAGGGAGGTAAATGCAAGAGTTTTGGAAAGAGGGGCAAGTATGAAGTCTGTTGGGGATGAGAGAGCTTGGGAAGTGAGTCAGTTGTTGTTCGCTGATGATACAGCGCTGGTGGGTGATTCATGTGAGAAACTGCAGAAGCTGGTGACTGAGTTTGGTAAAGTGTGTGGAAGAAGAAAGTTAAGAGTAAATGTGAATAAGAGCAAGGTTATTAGGTACAGTAGGGTTGAGGGTCAAGTCAATTGGGAGGTGAGTTTGAATGGAGAAAAACTGGAGGAAGTGAAGTGTTTTAGATATCTGGGAGTGGATCTGGCAGCGGATGGAATCATGGAAGCGGAAGTGGATCATAGGGTGGGGGAGGGGGCGAAAATTCTGGGGGCCTTGAAGAATGTGTGGAAGTCGAGAACATTATCTCGGAAAGCAAAAATGGGTATGTTTGAAGGAATAGTGGTTCCAACAATGTTGTATGGTTGCGAGGCGTGGGCTATGGATAGAGTTGTGCGCAGGAGGATGGATGTGCTGGAAATGAGATGTTTGAGGACAATGTGTGGTGTGAGGTGGTTTGATCGAGTGAGTAACGTAAGGGTAAGAGAGATGTGTGGAAATAAAAAGAGTGTGGTTGAGAGAGCAGAAGAGGGTGTTTTGAAGTGCTTTGGGCACATGGAGAGGATGAGTGAGGAAAGATTGACCAAGAGGATATATGTGTCGGAGGTGGAGGGAGCAAGGAGAAGAGGGAGACCAAATTGGAGGTAGAAAGATGGAGTGAAAAAGATTTTGTGTGATCGGGGCCTGAACATGCAGGAGGGTGAAAGGAGGGCAAGGAATACAGTGAATTGGAGCGATGTGGTATACCGGGGTTGACGTGCTGTCAGTGGATTGAATCAAGGCATGTGAAGTGTCTGGGGTAAACCATGGAAAGCTGTGGAGGTATGTATATTTGCGTGTGTGGACGTATGTATATACATGTGTATGTGGGGGGGTTGGGCCATTTCTTTCGTCTGTTTCCTTGCGCTACCTCGCAAACGCGGGAGACAGCGACAAAGTATAAAAAAAAAAAAAAAAATATATATATATATATATATATATATATATATATATATATATATATATATATATATATATATATATATATATTATAAACAAAATCAGTATGCAAAAAAAAATTCAAGCAACTCATTCAATACATATTATTCTGGAGTTAGATTCCTCCTCAAATAAGGAAGTGCTGCTGCGACTACCTTCTGAACATCCGATGTGCCTGTAGGGAATTCTATATTAGACACCCTATGTCGTAGACGACAATATAAGATGAATACTATGAATAATAATATGAGTGCAATAGACAACGAAATAATTGAAAATCCAGAAATATGAGAAGTGTACTTAAAAGGTACAAAAGCCAAAACATCTATTGCAGAATCTAAATCTTCTTGGACCATAGATGGAAGGTGTTGGATATTTACTTCATTAATGATGGATAAGTTGATGTTATGGGGGATTCGTTCTATACTCGGGATAGCTCTATCAATCTGGCCCAAATAATGATCATGGGTGCCGAACAAATTGAAACTTGAACTGATAACAGTACATTGTTGTCCTAACTGAATGTGTCCCAGAAACAAATAAGATTTGGAATGATTGGGTGGGCAATGAATGAGAACATTTTGTGGGTCTGGAAAAAACAGTACGTGATACTGGTCCATACTTTCAATCCAAGGTTCAGTAACAGTAATTTCCTTAAAGGAACAGGAATGAAGAACATTTTGTTGATGCCCTAAAAGTAGATGGTGCTCACATGAGTTTGTTTGTAAATCATGAAAAACCAAGGTATTGGGGAGCAAATCAAGTTGTCAAGCAATGGTTTATGGCACAATGCTAAATCATGCATGGAGAGATGTGCAATCAACGAGGAATTAATATTATATAAGAGAAAGTTCATGTTATCAGCAAGGACGATAGTCTTTTGCAACTCTTTTGTATAATTAAAAGGGAATGGTATTACGTTCACAAGGCTGTAAGTATTGGAATCAGTGAATGGTATGTGGATAATGACCGCTTCGAGGATTACGTCAACCGTTAGTAAGGAGTAATAACTGGCCACGTGATGCAGAGGGAGAGCTGGGGTGCAACCGAATTTCGTCATCGCTTGTTTAATGATACGTGTGAGTTCCGAGAAGGGAAAAAATGATGGTATGACAACTTGGTTTACCAGATTATTAACATCTTCCAATAAGTCAGTTAAAAAATTTGCATAATAAGTGATCTGGGTATATAAACTATCAGCATATGTGGAAATAGCCATCATAGCATATATGGGATTAAGAGACTTTGACAGTAGTGCTACATGTTGTGTCAAGTTATTAACAGTTAACATCATGTCATTCAGATATCTAGAATGTTGTTTTAAGATCTTAGCTTCAGCTTTAATAAACTTGTTAAGAAGTTGTTGAAGTTGTAAAGATGCAATCTGATTCCTAACTGAATTAAGTTCTTCCTCATTCGCAATACCAAACAAGTATGATTGGAGGGACCCAACAAAATTAAGCTGACCTCTCTTGCTTCTCCTCTGCTTTTCTGTGTTCATCCTGGTATTAGTATTTACTGGAGATTCAATGTCTTGTATTATGTCATACAGAATCACACAGGTACTATTCAGTTTCCAGGTCCACTGGTTTAACAAGGCTGGAGGAGGAGCAACACTAGAGTTTCTGATGGACGCACTGTTGTAAAACTTGAGTAGGGTAGACCGTAAGCGAGGTACGGCCTCCATTAGTTTCACTAGATTATCGTAAGTGTAGGGTAGACCCTCCAGGCCCAGCTTAACTGAGACTGTGTCCCTCACGACGCGGACCTGGCGGGGAGTCGTGAGAAGGGCGCCTGGTACTGCCATGGTGTCATATACAGGAAGACACCATAAGGACATGAGAAGGAAGAACCTGTAAAATGATAAACTTAGCAACTTTTTAAAGGTGAGGTCTTAATGAATACTGATGTGTGTGTGGTGGTGTTGTGAGGGTGGTCGGTTCTGGTGTGGGGACAGTCTGAACAGTGGTAGAAGTTGGTTGGGTGACAATGTTTGGGGTTTGAGGAGTGTTGTGGTACCGGGATGATCATGTTCAGAATACAGTAAAACTTTCAAGTGGTCCTCATGTTCTTCACGAATGTCACCTGTATTTAGATGTCAAACCCTAAACTTATGTCCCTTTAAATGAGCTAAGACTCTATAGGGACCAGAAATTTTTGGGTCAAGTTTAGGAACATCACTTCTAGTGTTAAATTCTTGCACCATTATCAAGAGTCCGGGAGCCACGTACCTTTGATGGTTTCGTGGATTTATCAGCCTGGTTCGTGAAGGTTGTAGTGGCTTCACCTAGATTTTCCTTGATCCTTTGATGAATCAATTGAGTCGTGCGATATTTTTCCGCTACAACTGATTTCTGGACCGCAGGACATGAAGGAGGGGACGCTATTATGTCATACGGCAACACTTTATCAAAACCGTGTTAGGCGTGGAAGGGTGTGTCTCCAATTGACTTATGATATGCAGAGTTTAATGAACATTGGACATCAGACAGGTACTCACTTCATTCATCATGATCAAAATTAATGTTGGTGGGAAGACACTGGAGGATCTTATGGTTCAACCTTTCTGCCAGGCCATTCGAGGCTGGGTGATGAGCCATTATATTACATTTACTTATGTTATACAACTTACAGAGTTCTTCTAATAATCAGTTATTAAATTCTCTACCATTATCTGTAACTAAAATCTTCGGCGCATTATGTCTGTCTAAGATATGTTTTTTGAACGCCTTAGCGACCGTAGCTGCGTCTTTATTTTGAACTGGAACTAATTCACAATATCTCGTGAAGGCATCAGTAATTACTAAGATGTATCTGTAGCCTGCCATGGACCTAGGAAAACCTCCTAATATGTCCATATGAACTCTTTCCCATGGGTATGAATGTAAAGGATATTTCAACACAGTCTGCGGGGTAGTGGGACTTCCCTTGTGAGTGTCACAGGTTTGGCACCTCAAAATATGATCTGTAATGTTTTTCTGCATCTTGGCCAGAAATACCTCAAACGAGTTTGTTTATAGCATCTATCTGCGCCTGGGTGTGCGGCCTGGGTTGAATCATGTGATAACTTCAAGAAATTCTGTACTAATGCTGTTGGAATTATTGTTTGTTTAACAACACGGGCGAGCACTCCTAATATCCCGTCCCTGCACAAGACTCCCTCACTGTGCTAAATACAATTCTCTGACTGGAACAACTGTTTTAGCATCCAAGAAAGATCTTATACCCTCTAGGAATTCTATGACAGAACCTCAGACTGGGTCATCCCGTTGATGCTGTCTCAACCTTTCTACATCAAAATATACGAGGCTATTACCTACAGTGGCTGCACCCACTCTGCGGGAGAGCGCGTCTGCAACTACATTGGATGAGCCAGAAACAAAACGAAAATCTGGGTCAAATGTTTGTATAATTAGAAACCATTTCTGAAACTTTCCTGTCGGATCTTGTCGTTGAAAAATGATTAACAATGCTCTGTGATCTGTATACATTGTGGTAGGGTAACCATATATATATTCTTTAAAATGTTTGAGTGCCCAAACAACTGCAAGACCTTCTAACTAAGTTACTGAGTGTTTCGATTCTGTCTTTGAACATGAACGGCTCGCATAGGCTATGGGAAAAAGTCTACCCTTATTTGATCCTTCATAAGTACAGCTCCAAGATCCTGTTTACAAGCATCTGTGCAAAATGAAGGGTTTCTCGAAGTTGGGGAACCGAAGGATAGGCGCCTCGATCAAGTGTTGCTTGAGTAAGTTAAACGTATTGTCTTGCACTGTAGACCACTGGAATGTAACTCCCTGGTTCAAAAGTGAAGTGAGTTGGTGTGCGATCTTCGCGAAATTAGCGATAAATCTTCGATAATATCTTGCTGAACTAAGGAAGGATTTGACCTTTGTTGTGGAAGGGACTGGCCATTCTACAATTGTTTTGACTTTACGTGCATTAGGTTGAATACCGTTTTCATCAACGGTGTGACCTAAGTAATCAATTCTTGTTTGTAGAAAGGAACATTTGGATAACTTGACTTTTAGGTTCTCATCCTTAAGTCGTAGAAATACTCTCTCAAGACTTTTGAAATGAGAAGCAATATCTGGAGACATGACAATTATATCATCAAGATAAACCAATACATCTTGGCCCAACATGTGACGACAAATGTTAGTCATTAACCTTGAGAAGGTGATCACCGGTGAGGAATGAAGACCGAAGGGCATGATGCATATGAACAGCCAATGACCATCTGGCGTACTGAACACAGTCAGGGGGCGGCTTTCCTCTGACAAGGGAATCTGCCAAAATCCACTCAATAAATCCAAAGTTGAAAATACCTTATTGTTACCGAGGCTATGAAGAAGCTCTGATACCACTGGTAATGGGAAACCATCTTTCAAAGTGACCTTGTTGTTGTTGATGTTGTTGTTGTTGTTGTTGTTGTTGTTGTTGTTGTTGTTGTTGTTGTTGTTGTTGTTGCTAAGTTTTCTAAAATCTATGACTGGTCTAAAAGTTCCGATCTTTTCGGAACGATCAGAAGTGGTGAATTCCATGTTGATCGTGATTCCTCTATAACCTTATCTTTCAACATGTCCTGAACAAGTTTGTTTGCTATGTCTCTGTGCGCGTGTGTCAACGATAGGCTGGGACGTCAATGGGACGTGTGTTTTTCTCTAAGTTAATAATGTGAACATCCAAATGAGTTCTACCGAGTGGTTCTCCTGATAAGGCAATAGTAGACCTAGACTGATTAAGTAAGTCTGTTAACTGGTCAACATGTTTGGTTAATCCTACCTTGGATATCATGTCAGGGGTGATGGTGGGGAGCTGACTCGAGCCGTGCACTGCTGAGTCTGGGGTAGGAGGAGTAGGTGGTGGTGGGTTAATGGAATGTGAGACTAGACGGATATTAAACTCATGCAACTCCTCGTCTTGAATTCCCGACTTCAAAACAGAGAATTCCACAAGCTTGGCCCCTCTACGGAGACGGACAGGAGTGGGGTCCCGTATTGGCAATGTATATGGTGACCTCTCCATCTGGAGTCTCATGAATAGAGGCGTCCATCATGGATAGTCGTGTGACAGTTACTGATGAAGGTTCAGCAACTACTCTTAGTGTCAGATCACCCTGACTATGTCTGAGTCCATGATCATTCATCCATGTTCGAGAAAGTGAGAGAGGAACCTTCGTTAATGTGTTACTATGCAGAGTCATGTTGGTTCTCAGTTTACCAGGACAATGATGAGTAGAAAAGTAAAAAGGATGCGTATTGTCTACCGTGAAGCAGGATGTGGGAGCAGATGTATTAATGACTCTGACTGAGTGAGAACTCTTCTCTGACAATGGCAGGAACGTATTATCAACACAAACCACATGATAAATAGGACAGATCTTATGTTGTGCCACACATAGAGTGGCGTCCTAGTAACAAGTTAGCAGGAAAAGTTACACCATGAACAATGTAAGGGGTGACGGTCATGACCAAGTCGCCTTTGCGAATGTTCATTTTAATAGTGCCCCTTACGTCGAGATTTTCATTTGAGATACTTTGAAGGGATGGGTAAAAGTCCGAGCATTGAACAAGTTGAGTGCGCCCCATTAATGGTTGAATAAAATCATAATGAATGACATCTGCTTCCGCGCCGCTGTCTAGAAAGATTGTGATTGTCTTATCCTGGAAAGAACCCACTAAATCGAAACTTGTAATGTGAGAAAATGGCGAAGAACGAAAATGTCTTAAGAGTTCCTTATGTGACGGAGTCTTGTCATGAGCGAGAGATTGTCATTGTTGATAATGACATGATGAACCTGTGTTAGGTGACGTCTGTCTAGCTAATGCTCGACATTCCGCTGAAGTGTGTCTAGCGTTGCTATGATATGAACACCTGCTTGGTGGTGTTGGGCGCGAGCGGGTGAAGGTCAGCCTGATGTCTGACTGGAGGAAATCATGACTAGGTCGGCAGAATTGTGACGACCGAGGCTGTGATGACATGGGTCGTTGACTGCGTTTGTTGTTCTGGTCGAGGCTCACGTGAGAATGAGTCCCATGTGTAAGGACACACATTCGCTTTATGTCCTGGTTGGCCACACCGGAAGCACGTCACTTTATGTGAGTGTTTGTCATCACTGAATCGCTGTATTTGACCATGAGAAGAATGATTGTGTTGACCACTAGAATGTTACGTCACACTTTGGGAAGCCGACACTCTCCCCAGTGTCTTGGTGTTGGAATAACCACATTTCTTTTGAGTGTAATTCAACACTTTTGTTACCGACCCACAATGATGGGTCGATGTTCTCATTAAGTAACCGTCGTCTTACGTCTGGAGGTCAGGTCATTGAGAATGAAGGTTATGTGTAATAAACGCATGAGTGTTTGCACATGAGTTTCAGGATTCATCATGGCCGATATCCAGGGTAAGGATTCATAAGCCTGCCTAACTAATCTCATTCTTCCATGTAAGGTACTCCAGTGATCAGGGACTGACGTATCATCCAAGTATGTTGTGTTAAGAGCACGTAAAAGGACGTGTAGTAAACTATCTGAGAATGATTCCTCACAACCTGATGTAAACAACGTTTTAAATTCCTCCCAAGATGTACAGTTTCCAATGTCATCTGAGTCATAGACAACCCTAGCTTAATTGTTAGGCTGGTTGAAATCAATGAGGTTTTTAGCAGCCGATATAAGCGCTCTGTCTCCTGAATCACCATTATGTTCAACAATGTCCTCTGCATTTCTAATCCACCGATCAAAATTTGACAGTTTACCATCAAATAACTCGTGTGGTTCCCTAGCTTGTTTTAGTGTGAAAACAAGTTTTTAGTGATGGAGTTTTTGTGATGTGGCGGGGGAGGTGGGTGAGGGTGTGGTAACGTGTGAGAAGGTTTCTGTGGGTCATCTGTGTCACCAGAATCTGTCAAAACAACTTTGTGTGACGTCGCCATTTTAGAAGGTTTGTTCCGTTTATAATAAGGGATTCTAGGTAAATTCCTGAGTACATATGAACCTTTACGATTACCGCGTGGAATTTCATCGGACTTGTAATACAATCTTACATAAAACGTGTAAGTAATAGCTCCCTGAAAATATTTAAGATATAATTAACAATACTGACCTAATGCAAAATACATAACATGAATATTATTTGAAAATATTATAATGAAATAAAGGCAATAAAAGGCTGGTATAACTGTATAACATATGAATACAAGTCTCTGTATATGAGAGGTGCACATAATAGTATAACATATCAGTAATAGACTCTATATATGAAAGTAATCATCACTAGAAACAATAGTACAAATGTACGAAAACATAAGAAAGAATATATGCAAGAATAACTGAAAACTTATATTAATTTGCTAAACTACAAAGATGAATAATCATATTACCCAAAATATATAAATGTCTATATTTATAGACTAGGAACTAGTAACATACAAAAGGAGCATATCTCACAGAGTGAACCATTTTGACACAGTTCTTATCTGAATGGGAGATTCGCTTACGAAGACGTCTTGGTGTAGCGAGGTGAAAATGTGTGCAGGGTAGCGGCTCGCTGAGTGTAGCGAGATGAAGATGTGGGCAGAGTAGCGGCTCGCTGGGTGTTGCGAGGTGAAGATGTGGGCAGAGTAGCGGCTGGCTGGGTGTAGCGAGGTGAAGATATGTGCAGAGTAGTGGCTCGCTGGGTGTAGCGAGGTGAAGACGTGTGCAGAGTAGCGGCTGGCTGGGTGTAGCGAGATGAAGATGTGTGCAGAGTAGCGGCTCGCTGGGTGTTGCGAGGTGAAGATGTGGGCAGAGTAGCGGCTGGCTGGGTGTAGCGAGGTGAAGATATGTGCAGAGTAGCGGCTCGCTAAGTGTAGCGAGATGAAGATGTGTGCAGAGTAGCGGCTGGCTGGGTGTAGCGAGGTGAAGATGTGTGCAGAGTAGCGACTCTCTGGGTGTAGCGAGGTGAAGACGTGTGCAGAGTAGCGACTCGCTGGGTGTAGCGAGGTGAAGATGTGTGCAGAGTAGCGACTCTCTGGGTGTAGCGAGGTGAAGATGTGTGCAGAGTAGCGACTCGCTGGGTGTAGCGAGGTGAAGACGTGTGCAGAGTAGCGACTCGCTGGGTGTAGCGAGGTGAAGATGTGTGCAGAGTAGCGACTCGCTGGGTGTAGCGAGGTGAAGATGTGTGCAGAGTAGCGGCTCGCTAGCAGGAAAGTTGAGTGAGCGACAAGGGCTAGACCACGCGATGCTGACGTCTGGGATGTCGCCACGGCTGATGATGACGCGTCTCTGGAGCGGTTAACAAGATGACCTCCACGTTGGTGTTGGCAGGATGGCTGACCTTGCTTGACACGTCTGGATGTGATGACAACACTGCACGGCGGTGGCGCTGTCTTGATGCCCTTGCAAGCAACACAGTGTCAGCAATGCAATAAAGACGTATCTTCACTGCCTGGAGATTCGGGTGATGGCGAACGTAGTCGGCCGTGGATTCCGCCCTTAACGTCCACAGGAGGGAGCACCAGGACTGTGTCAGGTAGGCTTGTATGACTGCTGGCAACACCAGACGTAGAAATATGAAGTAGATGTGACGGTCGTGTGTGGTCACGTGGGTTCTTACGTCACTGCCACCATTTGTAAAGTTGAGTTGAGAGGAAGGAAATCAGGTCTTCTTCGTCTGTGGTACTCAATGAAGATCAGGCGGCCTTTGTAGATTTATTACAACAAAACGTGTACGTCCATCTGTAGTACTCTGGGCTATAGTCTTATGACACACTACGACACACTCTAGTGAACAGTGTGACGATGCTGGCCAGTGTGTCTCCTCAGGTCACACTGGCAGGGGTTATATGGGAGTCCGTCAACACCCATTCAACAACGTGTTCAAATAACAGATCAGCTCTTACGTGTTCAAACATCCTGATTAACAGTAGCCCGTGGGAACAGTGAGCCCGTGGCAACATGCATCTAACTCTATGTAACTCACAGTAAAATGATAATAACAAATATCTAATGAAAAATTAACGGTAGTGTGCGTGAGTCTTACACCGTCACTGTAGACGTCAGTCACCATACATTACTGGTTGTCTGGTACAACATACAGGTGGCTCCGTCACTGTAGACGTCAGTCACCATACGTTACTGGTTGTCTGGTACAACATACAGGTGTCTCCCTCACTGTAGACGTCAGTCACCATACATTACTGGTTGTCTGGTACAACATACAGGTGGCTCCGTCACTGTAGACGTCAGTCATCATACATTACTGGTTGTCTGGTACAACATACAGGTGGCTCCCTCACTGTAGACGTCAGTCACTATACATTACTGGTTGTCTGGTACAACATACAGGTGGCTCCGTCACTGTAGACGTCAGACACCATACATTACTGGTTGTCTGGTACAACATACAGGTGGCTCCCCCACTGTAGACGTCAGTCACCATACATTACTGGTTGTCTGGTACAACATACAGGTGGCTCCGTCACTGTAGACGTCAGTCACCATACGTTACTGGTTGTCTGGTACAACATACAGGTGTCTCCCTCACTGTAGACGTCAGTCACCATACATTACTGGTTGTCTGGTACAACATACAGGTGGCTCCGTCACTGTAGACGTCAGTCACCATACATTACTGGTTACCTGGTACAACATACAGGTGGCTCCCTCACTGTAGACGTCAGTCACCATACATTACTGGTTGTCTGGTACAACATACAGGTGTCTCCCTCACTGTAGACGTCAGACACCATACATTACTGGTTGTCTGGTACAACATACAGGTGGCTCCCTCACTGTAGACGTCAGACACCATACATTACTGGTTGTCTGGTACAACATACAGGTGGCTCCCTCACTGTAAACACTGTAGAATCTTTAGGAGCCATAAACCTTAACTAAAGCAATATGGCAACATGAACAAATTTTACGACTGAAATATCAGAGATGATCGAAATTAAGGGTGAATGAGAGCGATATAAACACTCAGTTTAAAAAAAACAAAGTATGAATGGCAGCCAGGGAATAAGAGGCCGCCCAGCTAAATTTAAAAGTTCGCGTTCAGTGGCAGAGTTAAATTAATTGTACAAACTCCCATTGCTCTGGTGGAATTCAAAGGTCATGTGTACCTCTACAGTCAGAATTTAAAGGTTCATATTAAAGTGCAGAATTCCAAGAATATCGTTAAAATAATTCACTTTAAATTCTTTAGTTATGTGAAGCATTTCATACAACAGCTGCAATATGACGGTGTGTAAAAGTTCACTGTTGCATGGTAATATCAAAGTGTTTAATTGACGAGGTTGATTAACCTAACCTAACCTAACCTAACCCAACCTAACCTAATGACGTATGTAAAAGGACTTTGTTGACATAATGCAGCTGGAAGATTTACGTTCACATGATCATGTTTAAATGTTCGTTAATGAATTAGGGAGTTAAATGGATGAATTCTAAGTTCGCTTTTCATGGAGTCGTTTTGAAACAATTTGTTAAAATGTCAGAGTTTAAATGATCATATGTACAAGGTTGGCCAGATGGCAGGAGTGTGTAGACACAGCCATAATCATCCGATGATTGCATTTAGAAACTGACAGATGTAATATAGCAAGAAATATGAACAAAACAGTGAGTTGGTGACATGTTTCATATATTTGTAATACAACTCTGAAGTTAGTTCGTAAATCCTTACGGGGAATAAATGGTTGACAAATGGTGAAAGAAGGTGCAAAAACGGGGCTATTTCAGTCCAAACTAGAATTCATTTGTTCACTACGACATTGATCTCAGGACATTTCAATGGCTGAGATTTACATGATACAGAAAATCTTCAAACAAGGACGATAGACATATAGATACATGGTTGAATAAATAGGTAAACTGATAGATGTAGGTGCAATCAGAGTCGCCTATGATTTCGTTCACAGCGAATGAGATGATAGATAGGCGAGGCTATAACCATCGTCTATGATTATTGTAAATGACTAATAATGATTAATCTTTATTGTTTTTGTGCGACTGCTGTTAGCCTTTGAAGGTTAATGTTCCCTCAAAGTTGCCCGGACCCTACCACTAGGAGGTCAGCAGTTCGACTTAGGGTCCATTTGTGCCATGTTTATGGCACCCAACACAATGGATGTATTTTTCTTATTTTTTTTTTCCTTCCCAGTAGATGGGACTGATAAATGGTAGGAACGTTTCCTAAGGATTTAATCCTTTATGATAACCGCTTCATCCGTGCAATAGTTTGACAATGATTTGCAACTGAATGAGAACTTTTGCCATAGGAAGTGTCTTCTGAGGACCGGGTATAACAGGGTCGACTGCTGGAGGAGGAGCAGCTTCTCCAATCTCAGCGACGGGAACTTAAGGTTCAAGGAATTTCAGGGATGAATGTTGGTAGTGTGGACTTTAATCTTCAACACGGCAGCTTCAGCTTTAGGGTCGGCTGCTGCTGCAGGTGATGCTGATCTTCCAGTCGCAGCGACGGACACATCAAGGTCTTCATCGACGACCAGTACGAGTACGTCGGGATCCACCAAGCCTGATTCATCCCCATAGAAGTAGGGGATCAAGGTCACCAATTCAGTGGTAGGCATCACTTTGCCCCGTTGTTTGGTGGGAGCCAAAGAAACATTGATGGGGATGGCGGCTGCTCCTGTGTCAACTACACCAGTTTCCTCGCTGGGTCCGCCTTTGCACAGGTCATCATCATCTTGATGCCGAGTCTGGATCTTCACTACTACTCTCTCGTGCACGGGTTCGATATCCAGACGTGATCTCTTCCTGGAAGGCCTTTGGCATTCTGGAAGGCACCGCTTTCCTCCCTGGGCCAGGCCCTCACTGCCGGACAACCAGGCAATTCTGGTGTAGGCGTACTCCTGGTGGCGGCCGTTGCGTCCTCCAAGTCTGCGATCTGCCTTGATGCCCCACCGTCCCAGTGTTCTGCCGACGTTCAGGACGGCAGCTTTCTCGTACCCGAACCCTTCGCAGAATTCACAGTATCGCAAATATAGCTCAGTTCGGCTTATACAATCTTTAACAGCCCCGGTTTGCTGGATGTGAGCCTCGAAAAATTCAAGGAAGGATTCCTTGCCAGGGTACCGATGGGCAGCGCGGACGTGAGTCATTTCTGCGATCTGGTGAGATGAGTGATTTACTTGACGAAGTAAACTTTCATAGACCAGCACTTGCAAAAATATAGTGAAGCCACACAAAAATATAGTAGACTAGCGTTTCCTCATTGATTTAATATCCTAGATGATAGATTAACAGAGTGAAGTTGAAGCACTAGTGTAGTGAAGATGAAACATCAATATAGTGAAGATAGCAGGATACGGTAGAGGGTGTACACTGGGCAGAATTACCTCTTGTGGAGAGTGTCATGTAGCTTGTAGTGGAAACATATGACATCAATGATGGTGTGTGTGTATATGTGTGTGTGTGTGTGTGTGTGTGTGTGTGTGTGTGTGTGTGTGCGTGTGTGCGTGTGTGTGTGTGTTTGTGCGTGTGTGTGTGTGTGTGTGTGTGTGTGTGTGTGTGTAGTTGTACAAACTTTACAGTGAGTTTTCAGTTTAAAAAATGAAAATAATCTAAAACTTGTTTTTTTTTATGTTTTTCCCAAGGATGAATTATTGTACGGACGACTTGAGACAACTATGAGCAATAACATATGTAGGTAACATTAAACACAATGTTAGGGACCAAATCAACTGGACGGTTTCATCAACAATCATGCCATATCAACCAGGACATATTTCATTCTTTAACATTAAAGCAACATATTTACATAAATATCCTGTAATTGGTCCACGTAAGCCTAATGATCCTGATGAAGTGATTATGCTGATAAGAGATGATTGGAAATACTCTAACAATAATGAGCTTGAAAACAAAGTTAACTAGCATAAGTGACTCGTCAATAAGTAAGCTCAAGAATATTTTTTTCTTTAATTACAAAACTGTAGGTATTGGGGAAATATGGTATGTACTTCTTGATATCTAAAAAATTCGCCTTTGTCTTTGTTGAGTTTGTAGAAAAATGTGGTTGTTTGTTATCTACTTGTCTTAGATTTATGCCATCTTACGTTTATATTTATGAATATCTTACCAATTCTCTTACCAATACCCCTTACCTCTCTTTGTCCTGTGGAAATGTGTGTAAAATGTGATGTGTGGGAGTAGTTTTCCTCCTCTTACATATCACACATAGATAACATCTTTTTCTGCTCATAATCATATATCTGATTAATCTCATGTGAGTTCTACGTACCGAATCACAGACACCATTATCTCTCACCGTCATGTTCACTACAGAGAGAGACACCATTATCTCTCACCATCATGTTCACTGCAGAGAGAGACACCATTATCTATCACCATTATGTTCACTGCAGAGAGAGACACCATTATCTCTCACCGTCATGTTCACTACAGAGGGAGACACCATTATCTCTCACCATCATGTTCACTGCAGAGAGAGACACCATTATCTCTCACCGTCATGTTCACTATAGAGGGAGACACCATTATCTCTCACCATCATGTTCACTACAGAGGGAGACACCATTATCTCTCACCATCATGTTCACTACAAAGGGAGACACCATAATCTCTCACCATCATTAAGTTCTGACCTGCAAGTAACAGAGAACTGCTACTCATAACCACCTGGCCATTGTTTGTTTGTGCCAACATTTCCATCTATCGATCGCCAATATAACCAGTCTGTCCCATCTATCGATCACTATAACCAATCTGTCCCATCTATTTATTTTCATTATACACTGTCTGTCCTCATCTATCGATCTTCACTATACCCTGTCTGCCATCATCTATCGATCTTCACTATACCCTGTCTGTCCCACCAATGGATCTTCACTATACCCTGTCTGTCCCATCTACGAATCTTCACTGTACCCTGTCAGTCCCATGTATGCATCTTCACTACACCCTGTCTCTCCCATCTATGGATATTCACTATACCCTGTCTGTCCCATCTATGGATATTCACTATACCCTGTCTGTCCCATCTATCAATCTTCACTGTACCCAGTCTGTCCCATCTATGGATATTCACTATACCCTGTCTGTCCCATCTATCGATCTTCACTATATCCAGTCTGTCCCATCCACCTGTACTCCTGGTCACCATGTAACAACCATTAACCCACCTACAATATTTTAGATGGTCTCTGCATTCAAAATCGCCGAAGTTGACTATGCTTTTGTTTCTGTGTGGGATATTAGAGCATGGGGGTACCTTACTATATTTTTCCATATCAATATAGACTCACTATATTTGTGGACGTACAAGGATAACCGAGGTTACTTCGTAAAGTGCACAACGTAATCTTAGTATCTTCAACATGGAAGTTTTTGCAAAAAGCTCAGTTGTGGAGGTGGTCGAGCAGCAGCAGGTGCTCTGGGTCGCCCTCCTTGACCAGGCCTACCTGCCTTTCCACGATGAGGAGGATTTGCTGGACCGTCCACCACACGAGACCCGACTCCCACATATAGATGAGTTGGGCTGCGATGATGACGACATACATGTCATCGTGCCCACCAACGAGCAGTTGCAAGGGGTTCTCAAAACCGTCCTGCAGAGGTATACCATCAGGGTCGTCAACGTTCCATACAAAATCTCAAGGACGAACGTCTGGGAATTCTTCAAGCAGTTCGGCGACATCGTTCGCTTCGACATGCAGTCCTACACGACCTACGAGAACCACCGCGGGATTGCCGTCATCCAGTACTCCTGCTATGCCTCCTACAAGAAGGCACTTCTTGCCGACGTGACACCACTCTCCGTCAACGATCGCTGTGCAAAAGTGAAACCTCACCGTCCCACTGATGCTGACCAAGTGACCTCGCCCACTCAAGTGGCACTGCAGCCCACACTCCCTACCAGACCCGCCATCCATGAGGAAATGCAGCCCAACCCATTTGTCAGGCCCACCTTCAGGGAGACATGGCAGGTCTCAAGACCTGTCAGGCCCACCATTCAAGACCGACTTGGTCCCCCAACACACGTCAGGCCCACCATTCAAGACCGACTTGGTCCCCCAACACATGTCAGGCCCAGCGTTCTAGACCGACTGGGACCAATAACACATGACATGTCCTACGTTACAGACCGACTGCACTCCGCACCACGTACGGGCGTTAAAAGGCGTGTCGAGATGACTCACGCTCCCCGTGCCAAAAGATTCAGTTGGTGAGGAACCTGAGTTCTTTCTTCCTGCTGGTGCTGCAGGAGAACACGGCCCTAGAGTGGACACTGGAGGTGTGTTTGTGTTTGTGTTTGGGTTATCACTAAGGAACCAACACCAAGACAACTTTAGTTTGGCCTCGCCAAGGATAACGTTAATCTGGCGGAAGTCTGGCTTTCTCCCAGTAGTGGATGACACATAATATCTACGTAGGGACGTTGAAAAACAAAGAAAGAAAAAATATGGGAACATTATCCCCCCCAAAAAAAAAGAAAATACATAGATTTACGGGGATAATTTCCTTCGTCTTCAAAGAAAAATTGAAACTCTTCCGACGCTACCGTGCCTTCCATAAAGCAACCCTCAAAGAAATCACTTTCTACACAATGCGCAAGGACTCGGTTAGCCAATCTTCATATGGCTAGGGCTATTCTTCCCTCTGATTGATTCATTTTTCAAGATTAAGGAAAGTTATAATAAAAATATTGTATTGAGTTTCTCCGTTGGCGTCAGGGTAAACACCCATCCCCCCCGAAGCTTGGTTACCTTTCCGTGGTGGGGGGGACTTCATGGATTGGGCAGTAGCAACCATCGTTGGTTGCTTCTGTTCAATCCATGAACGAAAAACCAAGCATCTTGAGCGTAATTGTCGTTTAAATTCACTTGGTGTCAAAACTGACGCGAAAGCGGTTGTCTCAATTATGTCAGAAATGTTTGTGCGTTTCGGCCTGATGGCGGGAGTCGGTTTGGCGCTGTGGTCATGAGAGAATACAAGGAAGATTGGCAACCGTCCCAGAAGTAGATACAGTGAGGCCCAGCAGCTGTCCCTAATACTGTGGAAGGCACTCATGTAAGATGTGCAGTGAGGCGCAGCAGTAACAAGGGAAACGGACAACCAAAACAGCAATCTTGATCATCAGGAGGCTATCCAATGCTCAGAGTAGATAAGGACGATTATTGTATGGCTTCGCTCAGAGGATGAAAATCTTAGCCGTGAAAATCAACACGTAAAATAACTAGTAGTTAGTGGTAGTGAAGTGGAATTACCGCATTTCTGTGGTCTTAATAGTAAAACAAAACTTTTCGTTTTCTCCATCAATCTAGAGGTGTTGTAGACCACCATCCTTAAGGTTGTAAGGTAATGGTAACTTCAAGGCTATGACCTCAGCAAATTTGTGATGGAAAGTGCAGGAAATGTGATAATGTATATGATATAAATTATGTAGTTGTATAATGAATGTGTATTAGAATTTTGTCTTCTCTTTGCCCGTTCTTTAATTCAAATACAGGTAAGTTTTCTCTCTAACGAGGTGGGATAAGCTACGTGCACTCGGCTTATGAATGTGGTGACTTTCCCTTCATTACCACAATGGTGTGCTGAACTGAAGACGTTGAATTTCGTAGACGAAACTAAGATAGGAAATCAATTTACCTCAAAAATTGAACGTATGCATCTTTAGGTGGACATAAAACAAACGCACAGAGGAGCACGCTGGATCAAATGAATTCCAATATCACCACTTAAAGTAGGCCTTTCAAGTAGTTGTGGCTTTAAAGCAAACTTTTTCTAGCCAAGGTTTAGTTAGCACCTAAACTAACCCCCACGACCTTACCTTAAGAAATATTTTCAGAAGGTACTGTCTGAACATATTTCTAAGATAAGGTGATTTAGGTTTGGTTTAGATGCTAACCTAACCTAGGCTAGAAAAAGTTTCCTTTGCTTCAGAGCCCCAACTACGTAGATGGGCTACTGTTGATATTAAACAGTAACAGGAAGATGATAAAACTGAGATGAAATGAATAAAAAAGATAGAATGGGTCAGTTGAAAGTTGAAGTATTTGCTAGATACAATTTTTGACAGATCCAAATGCATCCTAAATTCAGTCACTTAAATCACAATGCTGAATATTGTTTTAATTGTTGGAACAAGTTACGGGAAGTAAAAATATCAAGCTTAAAGGGATGCCATTACAATAACTTCATATACCTGTATAGGATCTCTTAAACTTCTTTTCCCTAAAGCTGAATGGATTTAAGTCGTTTAATCTGCTTTCTGAATTTGTTTCTCAGTCCAGTAATCATCTTTGGAGATTACCTCAGTAATTTCTCCATTCAATGTCTTCCTTTTCAAATTAGTTGACGATCACAGCAGTACAATATCCAAGCTGGGATGGCTATGTTTTGGGAAGGCGAGAGGTCAGGTTATGCAAGAATGTTAGAAATGGCTTCCATCAGTTTCTACCCTATCTACTCTAAAAATTTTGGGTTATTAGAACTTAGAGATTTATGAGTAGATAATACAATGTAGTTATCGTGGCAAGATATCCAACATGAGATTATAGTCATAATAACAATATAGTCACAAGGTCAGTATATAGTCACCGGAATATTATATTTATCATGATAATGTATCATTTATGACAAAATATGCATGATTAAAAAATGACAATATAGCACCTACAAAAAATATCACATTGCTAATATAGCCAAGGTGGCGGTATATACATGATAGTAATGTAACCAAAATAAGAAGATAGCCAAAATGACAATATGTTCATAATGACGATACTACCACTATGAATATATAATCTCCATGACACTGTAGCTACACTGACAGTAAAGCTATCTTCACAAAAGCGTAAAATTGAAAATACAGCAAACGACAATATAGCCACCATGACAATACAGCCATCTTGACAATAATGTCACGTTATAAATCAATCGCCAGCACATTAGAGTCACTTTGATACCAATCTTACAATGACTTTGTAAATATCATGAAAATATAGCCGCCATGTCAACATGTTAGCTATGACAATTTAGCCATTATGATAATATAGTCACGACGACAATGTATTCACTATAACAATAAAACTACCATGATCATATAACTGATATGATAATATAGTCAAAGCAAAGATATAGAAACATCCAACTTATATTCACAAATGCAATATAACCACCTGGCAGTATAGATACTATAAATGAATAGTCGCTTTCGGATCATAGAAAACATATAGACTCCAGGACAATATAATCTCTGTGAAAGAACAGTGACTCAAACAGGATTTATCATTATAATATAGTCATAACATTATAGCTGTCATGTAATTGTAGTCAACATGACAAAATTATCACAATGAAATAAAACGGTATTACAATATAGTTACCATAATCATACACCAATCATGATTATATAATCAGCAGGTTGACATAAACAATATCACAGTGTAAAAACCATGACAATTTAAGTGACATGATGAGATGATATTCATTCACTTACACCTACAATACCAAATAAGCCGCCATGAGAATATTATTATCATGATAATATAATCACAACAATATTGTAGCTAATAACAAAATATATCCCGAACGACAAAATTAACCATAGCAATATAACCATCAAGTTGATATAGCGACCAAGATAATGAAGCCAGGACGGCATTATATTGAAAATAACAATACAGCCACCATGCCAATGTCTTCACCATGACAATGTAGCTACCATGAAAATATAGTAACCTTGACTATATAGCTACCATGATAAAATATTTGAATTGAAAAATATCTACAATAAGAGTTCAGCTGCCAAGACGATATATCTCCAAAACGTTATTATTGCCATCATTATAATATAACGCCAGAATAGAAATATATATACCTACTACTCGACAATATAGCTATTCTGACAATATTGCCAATATGAAAAGACAGTCACCTCCTTGTTATATAACAAAAATGGCAAATAGCCATCATGGCAATATAGTGACCTAACAATACAGTCACAAAGGCTATACAGTTACCATAACAATGTAATGTTAATGACAATATAGCTAACATGACTATATAGTCACAATGACAATACAACCATCGTGACAATACAGATAACATGACAGTACCGTCTCTAAGACAATATTGCCATCAATTCAACAAATTAAATGACAATATAGATATTATGGCAACACAGTCACCATGACAATATACTCAGAAATGCAATACAATCGCCATAATACAATCATCCTACTATGAAAATATACAGCCACCATGGCAATATAGTTACCATAACAATGTAATCTTAATGACAATATAGCCAACATGACTGTATAGCCACGATGACAATACAACCACCGTGACAATAAAGATAACATGACATTACCGTCTCACTTTGCACACCACTTCGACCAGAACATCCTATATCTGCCACTCTATCATCAAACACATTCAACAAACATTCAAAATACTCACTCCATCTCCTTCTCAGATCACCACTACTTGTTATCACCTCCCCAATAGCCCCCTTCACTGAACTTCCCATTTGTTTCCTTGTCTTGCGCACTTTATTTACCTCCTTCAAAAACATCTTTTTATTCTCCCTAAAATTCAATGATACTCTCTCACCCCAACTTTCATTTGCCCTCTTTTTCACCTCTTGCACCTTTCTCTTGACCTCCTGCCTCTTTTTTTCATACATCTCCCACTCATTTGCATTATTTCCCTGCAAAAGTCGTCCAAACGCCTCTCTCTTCTCTTTCACTAACAATCTTACTTCTTCATCCCACCACTCACTACCCTTTCTAATCTGCCCACCTCCCACGCTCCTCATGCCACAAGCATCTTTTGCGCAAGCCATCACTGCTTCCCTAAATACACCCCATTCCTCCCCCACTACCCTTACCTCCTTTGTTCTCACCTTTTTCCATTCTGTACTCAGCCTCTCCTGGTACTTCCTCACACAAGGCTCCTTCCCAAGCTCACTTACTCTCACTACTCTCTTCACCCCAACATTCTTCTTTTCTGAAAACCTCTACAAATCTTCACCTTCGCCTCCACAAGATAATGATCAGACATCCCTCCAGTTGCACCTCTCAGCATATTAACATCCAAAAGTCTCTCTTTCGCGCGCCTATCAACTAACACGTAATCCAATAACGCTCTCTGGCCATCTCTCCTACTTACATACGTTTCATTATGTATATCTCTCTTTTTAAACCAGGTATTCCCAATCAACAATCCTTTTTCAGCACATAAATATACAAGTTCTTCACCATTTCCATTTACAACACTGAACACCCCATGTATACCAATTATTCCCTCAACTGCCACATTACTCACCTTTACATTCAAATCATACATCACTATAACCCGGTCTCGTGCATCAGAACCACTAACACACTCTTTCAGCTGCTCCCAAAACACTTGCCTCTCATGATCTTTCTCATGCCCAGGTGCATATGCACCAATGATCACCTATCTCTCTCCATCTACTTTCAGTTTTACCCATATCAATCTAGAATTTACTTTCTTATACTCTATCACATACTCCCACAACTCCTGATTCAGGAGTAGTGCTACTCCTTCCCTTGCTCTTGTCCTCTCACTAACCCCTGACTTTACTCCCAAGGTATTCCCAAACCACTCTTCCCCTTTACCCTTGAGCTTCGTTTCACTCAGAGCCAAACCATCCAGGTTCCTTTCCGCAAACATACTACCTACCTCTCCTTTTTTCTCATCTTGGTTACATCCACACACATTTAGACACCCCAATCTGAGCCTTTGAGGAGGATGAGCACTCCTCGCGTGACTCCTTCTTCTGTTTCTCCTCTTAGAAAGTTAAAATACAAGGAGGGGAGGGTTTCTAGCCCCCCGCTCCCGTCCCCTTTAGTCGCCTTCTACGACACGTGAGGAATGCGTGGGAAGTATTCTTTTTCCCCTATCCTCGGGGATAAATATGATATGTATGGCAATATATTCAGTCACTCCTATATCTGACATTTTTCCTGCTGGCTGGTGCCGTTAAAGTCATATGGTAATTTACCGCAATTAGAGGAGACACAGTCTCAGTTAAGTTGGTGAATGTTATTTTGCGGCAGGGGTGTGTGATATCTCCATGGTTGTTTAATTTGTTTATGGATGGGGCTGTTTGGGAGGTGAATGCAAGAGTTTTGGAAAGATGTTCAAGTATGCAGTCTGTTGTGGATGAGGGAGCTTGGGAAGTGAGTCAGTTGTTGTTCGCTGATGATACAGCACTGGTGGATGATTCGGGTGAGAAATTGCAGAAGCTGGTTACTGAGTCTGGTAAAGTGTGTGAAAGAAGAAAGCTGAAGGTAAATGTGAATAAGAGCGAGGTTATTAGGTACAGTAGGGTTGAGGGTCAAGTCAATTGGGAGGTAAGTTTGAATGGAGAAAAACTGGAGGAAGTGAAGTGTTTTAGATATCTGTGAGTGGATTTGGCAGCGGATGGAGCCATGGAAGTGGAAGTGAATCATAGGGTGGGGAAGGGGGCGAAAATTCTGGGAGCGTTGAAGAATGTGTGGAAGTCGAGAACGTTATCTTGGAATGCAAAAATGGGTATGTTTGAAGGAATAGTGGTTCCAGCAATATCATATGGTTGGGAGGCGTGGGCTATAGATAGAGTTGTGCGGAGGAGGGTGGATGTGCTGGAAATGAGATGTTTGAGGACAATATGTGGTATGAGATGGTTTGATCGAGTAAGTAATGAAAGGGTAAGAGAGGTGTATGGTAACAAAATGAGTGTGGTTGAGAGCGCAGAAGGGGGTGTTTTGAAATGGTTTGGCCACATGAAGAGAATGAGTGAGGAAAGTTTGACAAAGAGGATATATGCGTCAGAGGTAGAGGGAACGAGGAGTAGTGGGAGACCAAATTGGAGGTGGAAAGATGGAGTGAAAAGATTTTGTGTGATCGGGGCCTGAACATGGTGGATGATGAAAGGTGTGCAAGGAATAGAATGAATTGGAACGATGTGGCGTACCGGGGTCGAAGCGCTGTCAATGGATTGAACCAGGGCATGTGAAGCGTCTGGGGTAAACCATGGAAAGTTTTACGGGGCTTGGATGTGAAAAGGGAGCTGTGATTTCGGTGCATTATCCATGACAGCTAGAGACTGAGTGTGAACGAATGTGGCCTTTGTTGTCTTTTCCTAGTGCTACCTTGCGCACATGGGGGAGCAGGGGGTTGTCATTTCATGTGTGGCGGGGTGGCGACGGAAGTTAACAAGGGCAGACAGTACGAATTATGTACATGTGTATATATATATATATATATATATATATATATATATATATATATATATATATATATATATATATATATATATATATATATATATATATATATATGTATTATTGACTGGTTGGTAAGGTTATTTAATGTATGTATGACTCATGGTGAGGTGCCTGAGGATTGGCGGAATGCGTGCATAGTGCCATTGTACAAAGGCAAAGGGGATAAGAGTGAGTGCTCAAATCACAGAGGTATAAGTTTGTTGAGTATTCCTGGTAAATTATATGGGAGGGTATTGATTGAGAGGGTGAAGGCATGTACAGAGCATCAGATTGGGGAAGAGCAGTGTGGTTTCAGAAGTAGTAGAGGATGTGTGGATCAGGTGTTTCCTTTGAAGAATTTATGTGAGAAATACTTAGAAAAGCAAATGGATTTGTATGTAGCATTTATGGATCTGGAGAAGGCATATGATAGAGTTGATAGAGATGCTCTGTGGAAGGTATTAAGAATATATGGTGTGGGAGGCAAGTTGTTAGAAGCAGTGAAAAGTTTTTATCGAGGATGTAAGGCATGTGTACGTGTAGGAAGAGAGGAAAGTGATTGGTTCTCAGTGAATGTAGGTTTGCGGCAGGGGTGTGTGATGTCTCCATCGTTGTTTGATTTGTTTATGGATGGGGTTGTTAGCGAGGTGAATGCAAGAGTTTTGGAAAGAGGGGCAAGTATGAAGTCTGTTGTGGATGAGAGAGCTTGGGAAGTGA
>NW_027264094.1:0-9773 GCF_036320965.1 Panulirus ornatus | reverse complement strand
TGAAACCATAAACATATTAGCATAATCACGCAATGTAGTGACTAAATAATTTAATCAAAATGAACAATTGCTCTTCTATAAGGTAAATCCTCAAAGGCAAATATCAACCACGATTAAAAAAGCTTTTACGAAAATACACATCATTATTGACATTATAAAAATTAACATGATAAAAAAGTCACCATGACAAATATAGGTATTCTTAGCAATATAGCCACTCTGACATTATACTCATAACCATAATAAATTCGCTATGGCAATATTTGACATCATAAAAATATAATTATCATGATAATATTTCCTCTTATGACAAAGTATGCAAGAGTTTAGATAATGACAATATATCACCTACAAAAGAAATCACCTTGCCACTATAGCTAAAAGGTTGACGATATAATACATTATAGGCAATGTAACAAAAATGAAAAAGATAGCCAAAAAAGAACGTATGGTCATAAATGACAATACTGCCACTATGAAAAATCTGTTCCCCATAAACCGTCCCCAGGACACTATACTACACGACAAAAAGGCCCATATTCACAAAAGAGCAACATTGAAAATGCAGCAACGAGAATATAGCCACACATCAATAGTTCAGCCACCAAGATAATGATGTAACGATTCAAATCATCACCATGTCATTAGTCACCTTGATAATAAACTTGCAATGACTATATAAATTTTTTTTTTTTTTTTTTAATACTTTGTCGCTGTCTCCCGCGTTTGCGAGGTAGCGCAAGGAAACAGACGAAAGAAATGGTCCAGACCTCCCCCCCCCATACACATGTACATACACCCGTCCACACACGCAATATACATACCTACACAGCTTTCCATGGTTTACCCCAGACGCTTCACATGCCTTGATTCAATCCACTGACAGCACGTCAACCCCTGTATACCACATCGCTCCAATTCACTCTATTCCTTGCCCTCCTTTCACCCTCCTGCATGTTCAGGCCCCGATCACACAAAATCTTTTTCACTCCATCTTTCCACCTCCAATTTGGTCTCCCTCTTCTCCTCGTTCCCTCCACCTCCGACACATATATCCTCTTGGTCAATCTTTCCTCACTCATTCTCTCCATGTGCCCAAACCATTTCAAAACACCCTCTTCTGCTCTCTCAACCACGCTCTTTTTATTTCCACACATCTCTCTTACCCTTACGTTACTTACTCGATCAAACCACCTCACACCACACATTGTCCTCAAACATCTCATTTCCAGCACATCCATCCTCCTGCGCACAACTCTATCCATAGCCCACGCCTCGCAACCATACAACATTGTTGGAACCACTATTCCTTCAAACATACCCATTTTTGCTTTCCGAGATAATGTTCTCGACTTCCACACATTTTTCAAGGCTCCCAAAATTTTCGCCCCCTCCCCCACCCTATGATCCACTTCCGCTTCCATGGTTCCATCCGCTGACAGATCCACTCCCAGATATCTAAAACACTTCACTTCCTCCAGTTTTTCTCCATTCAAACTCACCTCCCAATTGACTTGACCCTCAACCCTACTGTACCTAATAACCTTGCTCTTATTCACATTTACTCTTAACTTTCTTCTTCCACACACTTTACCAAACTCAGTCACCAGCTTCTGCAGTTTCTCACATGAATCAGCCACCAGCGCTGTATCATCAGCGAACAACAACTGACTCACTTCCCAAGCTCTCTCATCCCCAACAGACTTCATACTTGCCCCTCTTTCCAGGACTCTTGCATTTACCTCCCTAACAACCCCATCCATAAACAAATTAAACAACCATGGAGACATCACACACCCCTGCCGCAAACCTACATTCACTGAGAACCAATCACTTTCCTCTCTTCCTACACGTACACATGCCTTACATCCTCGATAAAAACTTTTCACTGCTTCTAACAACTTGCCACCCACACCATATATTCTTAATACCTTCCACAAAGCATCTCTATCAACTCTATCATATGCCTTCTCCAGATCCATAAATGCTACATACAAATCCATTTGCTTTTCTAAGTATTTCTCACATACATTCTTCAAAGCAAACACCTGATCCACACATCCTCTACCACTTCTGAAACCACACTGCTCTTCCCCAATCTGATGCTCTGTACATGCCTTCACCCTCTCAATCAATACCCTCCCATATAATTTACCAGGAATACTCAACAAACTTATAGCTCTGTAATTTGAGCACTCACTCTTATCCCCTTTGCCTTTGTACAATGGCACTATGCACGCATTCCGCCAATCCTCAGGCACCTCACCATGAGTCATACATTACATTAAATAACCTACCATCCAGTCAACAATAACAGTCACCCCTTTTTTAATAAATTCCACTGCAAATACCATCCAAACCTGCTGCCTTGCCGGCTTTCATCTTCCGCAAAGCTTTTACTACCTCTTCTTCCTGTTTACCAATCATTTTCCCTAACCCTCTCACTTTGCACACCACCATCGACCAAAACACCCTATATCTGGCCACCTGTCATCAGACACATTCAACAAACATTCAAAATACTCATTCCCATCTCCTTCTCACATTCACCACTACTTGTTATCACCTCCCCATTTACGCCCTTCACTGGAAGTTTCCCATTTGCTCCCTCGTCTTACGCACCCTATTTACCTCCTACCAAAACCTCTTTTATTCTCCCTAAAATTTACTGATAGTCTCTCACCCAACTCTCATTTGCCCTTTTATTTTTAACACTCTTGCATTGCACCTTTCTCTTGACCTCCTTCTCTTTCTTTTATACTTCTTCCCACTCAATTGCATGAATATAATAGCCTCTATGTCAACATTAAATGCCATGGAAATAATCTGGCCATTATGGTATATAGTCATGACGGCAAATTTTATTCACTATAACATATACCACAGTGGTCATATAACTAATGTGACAATACAGATCAAAGAAACAAAATAAAGAAATATACAAATCATCTTCACTATGGCAGTATGACAATATAGATACTGTGACAACTAGTCGCTTTTTGAATCATAGAAACATAATAGCCGGCATGTAACATAGTCATCTATGACAATATAGCGAACCAATACAGATATATCATTATAATATAGACACCTCTGACAGTAATAGCCATAAAACAATGTAACAATCATGAAACTCTACCTGCCAAAACATTATAGATGTCTGAAATTTTAGTCAACATGACAAAATTATCATAATGAAAATCATCGGCATTACACTATAGTGTACCTATAATCATAAGACCAATCAGGATCCATATAATCTGAAGGTTGACATACAACAGTTCTCACAGTATTAAAAACCATTGAAAGTATAAGTGACATGATGATAGGATATCCATACACTTACGGTACACAAACAACACCAAGAAGCCGACAATAAAAATGATTGTTATCAGTGACGACCATATAATCACAACAATATTGTAGGTAGTGACAAATATAGAGCCCAACGACACAATAAATCATATCCAATATAGCATCCAACTTGTTATAAGGCGACCAAGATAATGTAGCGAGCATTGTATTGAGAATTACAATACAGCCACAGTGCCAATGTCCGTCACCATGCAATATAGCTACCCATAAAAATAAGTAAACGTTGATAATGGAGCTGTCATGGTAAAATATTCAAGATAGAATATACCCAAAAGATACCACACCAAGAGTTTTCCTGCTAAGCGATATATCACCAAGCCAATATCTCTAAAATATTAATATAGCCATTATGGTAATATATAACAAAATAAATACTCATCACAAAGATAATAGATAACTTTGACAAAAATACACTCTGACAGTATAGGTAACATTAAAAGACAGCCACCTTCTTGAAATATATAAAAAAAAAAATGACCAAATAGCCCCCCTAGCCATCATGGCATATAGGTAAACTAAACAATAAGCCATCATAGGAATATAGTAACCAAACAATATAGCCATCATGGCAATATTATTACCATAGCAATTGTAATCTTAATGGCAATATAGTCACACAGGTCCTTATATCACGAATGACAATACAACTACGAACTACCATGACAATAAAGAAAACATCAAAAAAAAAGTTCTCTAAGACAATATAGCCACTAATTTCAACATTAAATGACAATATAGATATTATAGGCAACACAATCACGATTGACAATATACTCAGAAATGATATATAATCGTCAAATAAAAATATCCTACTAGAAAAATATAGTCACCCTGCCACTCGTGCTTTCCATTACAATATACCATAAAAAAAAACAATAACAAAACATTCACCACGACAGTACTGAAACCATAAACAATATAGCAAATCATGACAATGTAGTCACACTGACATTTATAGAAAAATAAAAATTTCGCTTCAATTATGGTATAAACTCTGGGACAAAATTTTATACAACCATTTAAAAACAGCCATGAAAATAAAGTCCACTATGAACATAAATATCATGATAAAATAGTGGACCTGACAAATATAGCCAATCTTAGATTTAGTCATTTATGGACAATTTAGTCGCTATCTAAATACTGTCACCCTTAATAATTAAAGTTAGCAAAATGATATATCGCATGTGACAAAATAAGCATGATTAGAAAATGACAGTATAGCAACAATAAAAAAGATCACCTTAGCCACTATAGTCAAGGTGACGATATATACATCATGTAACATAAAGAAAAAGAGATGATAACAGAGACGTATGTTCATAATGACAAAACTGCAACTATGAAAATATTTCCTTACGATTTCTCCAACTTCACTTGACAATAAACCCATCTTCATCACAAAAAAATATACATTGAAAAAATAACCAACGACTACACAGCCATCAAGACAGGTCCATCCACATGACAGATATCTCTCGATATAAATCAATCGCCAGGACATTAGTGCGTCATCCTTGATAATGAATATAGAATGATTGAATGAACATCAATAAAATATAGCGTCCATCATATATATTTGTCGTAAAATATAGCCCTCCATGTGAATAACTTTAAGTGAACAGTATCCCATTCTGATAATGAAGTCAAGACGCTAATATATATCACTCAATACAATAAAGCCTACCATGATCACATAAATGATAAGACAATATAGTACAACGCGCAACAATAAACGCATTTATAAATCAATATCCCTCTGAAATACAGCCCACATGAAAATATAGATACTGTAACACAACATTGTCATTTTAGGATTCATAGCAAACATAAGCGTCCAAAGACTATAGGGTCTATGACAAAATAGAGAATATGACAGGATTTATCATCATAATACAGTCCACCTTGAAGATGTATAAGCAAATAAAACCAGTGGGAACAACCATGAAAATGTATCTACCAGAAAAAATACAGCTTACATGCAAAAAGTTACTATGACATTTCATACAATGAAATACAAACGATATCACATTTATGGTGTCGATAATCATACACCGAGTCATGCTCATAATAAGATAAAACCTTCAAAACAAAGCAAGGGTAGCGACAACGCAGGATGAATTAGCTACACAACCTAGCTCTGAAAGACACAGCAGCTCGTACATCACGTCGGTTAGGTGGTGCGCGGTGTCATCAGTGAACACAGTGTGGATGATATTCTATATTGTCATCATCCTCAGTCCTGTAGTAGGAATGTATTTATTATGTTAGCTAGATTGCAGTGGAGGGGGGCCTAAGATTCTTATGGTAGGATAATTTTGTTATCGCGGTTATATTGCATCAGTGATAATACTGTCATGGTGGCTGTGTTTCAGTAATATCTATATTATCATTTAATTTGTTTGAGCGATTGCATATTGTTTTATCCGTAGAGACTTCTAATGTCATGTTGCCTGTATTGGCATGATGGTGCATGTCATTCTTGACCATATAATAAGTTTGTTATATTCCAGTTTGTTTAGATGGTTATGGTTACCTTATGCCATGGTGACTATATTGATCAATGACTTCATTGCAATGATAGTATTTTTCCATTTTTCTTGATACTGTTAGGAGGTGACAGTCTTTTCATATTGAATATATTATCAGGGTACCTATATTGTTAAGTAGCTATGGCATGGTGTTATTTTATTTTTCTGGGGGATATTATTGCCTTGATGCCAAGTACGAACATTTTGGCGATGTTGGGCTGGTGAATATAGTTTTCCTAGCAAATGAAACTGTTTTCTGTATATGTTCATGGGATTTTATTATCATAGTAGTAACATTTCAATGTTACTATATTTTCAAGGGTAGCTCCATTGTCATGGTGACGATATTGCCATTGTGGCTGCATTGTTATTTTATTTAATGCCATCCTAACTACATTATCTGGTTGCTATATTTATTGCTGGCTATATTGCAATGGTTAAATTTTGTCGTTGGGATATATTTCTCATCACTACATTGTTTTAATCATATGATCAGGATCAACATACTTTCATGGGGCTTATTGTAATTGTGGTGAAGTGTAGGATATTCATAATATCATGTCACCTATATTGTCATGGTTTTTTTTATTACTGTGATGGTGTTTATGTCAGCCTTGATGCTATTTCATGATTGATATATGATTATGGTAACAAAATATGTATGGCGATTATATTCCATTGTGACAATTTGTCTGTTGCCTGCATTTTCATAGTAGCCTATATTGTTATGGCGGTACATTTTCCTTGTTGTTTTGTTTTTTCTGCATATATGTCAAGGTGACTCTATCTAATTAAAATATTGTTTGGTTGCTATTTTGTCATGCACACTATATTGTCCTGGAGCCTATATGTTTGCTATGATCCGAAAAAGAATATTTTGTTCAGCATCACTAATTGTCACGTGCTTATATTGAATATAATTTGAAGGTTTCTTATTGTTGCGTTGACTGGTATTGTCATATCACTATATGATCATGGCTATATTGTTTAGTGAATATTTTGCGTCTTGACTGTTTTATCAATTGGCTTTGGCCATTGTTCATGGTACGTATGTTGACATGGAAGCCCTATTTTCATGATGTTTTATATAATAGTGAATTATTATCGTGACATTATGTCATAGTGGCTGTAATTCATGTTGGCTATATAGTCGTTTGCTGTATTTTCACTGGTTACTCTTTTGTGAAGATTGCTTTATTGTAATGTAGCTATAGTGTTCATGGGAGATATTTTTTCATTGCAGCAGTATTCTCATTATGAACATACCGTCATTTTGGCTTATCTACTCATTTTGTTTATATTGCGATGTTAATATTGTCACCTTGGCTATATGTTCAAGGTGATCTCTTTATAGTTGCTAACATTGTCATTTTTTTGTCATGCATATTTTTTCATAAGCGATGCATTATCTGCGAGAACTTTACTATTAAGGTGACAGAATATTGCATTGTGACAATGTTGACATTATGGGGACTATAATCTCTTCGTGGCTATATTGCTAGATACGATACTGTTCGTGGTGCTATTTATGATGATGGTTATAAAGACAGTTTGACTGCATTTTCATTTGTAGCATATTTAATGGTGTTCATTTTAGCCTTGAAGAATATTATTATAAAACGAGAATTTCCTTTTTTTTAAATTATTCATGTGAATATATTGCCATGATATGCGATATTGTTATATTTTCAGTACTGTCATATTAAATGAATTATGTTGGTTACATTACCAATTTAAAGTCATAGTGGCAGGGTAACAATTATTTTCCATGGTTGTCTCATTTGTTTATGAGATTTTATTGTATGTGTGAGTATATTTCATGGTTACTCTGTTGCGTAAATTCTATATCATCCTAGACACTACTCTCCTGAATCTATATTGTCATAACAGTTATTTGGATCATGGTAGCTATATTGTCATTAGTGAATATCTTATCGTCGTGACGATATTATCATAATGGCTAAAATGTCATAGGAATATGTTGACATGAGGGCTATATTTTATGATATTCATAAAAAGTCATTGAAAGATTACTAGTCAAGGTGATTAATAGCTGGGCGATTGATGTCTATTCGTGGACATTATTGTCACGATAGCTGCTTTGTCATGGTTACTATATTCTCGTTTCATGTATTTTCAATGTTACTCTTTGTGAAGATTTCTTTATTGTCATTGTGCTATGGTTGTCATGGGGGAATATTATTTTCTTTGTATCTGTTTTTCATCATGAATATTATCGTCTTTTGGCTATTGCTCATTTTGGTTACATTGCGAGATTTACATATCGTCACCTTGGCTATTTTGGCAGGGTGATCTCTTTATAGTTGCTATATTGTCATTTTTTTAATCATGTATATTTTTCATGAGTGATACATTATCTTGATAACATATATTAAAGTGGACAGTATATTGTCATGGTGTCTATATTGCCATTATGACTACAATCTATTAGTGGCCTATATTGCTCAGACAACTACTTGTGGACAACATTTTCATTGTAGCTTATTCAATGGTGTTGATTTACCCTTGGAGATATCTCATTATAAACGGTTATTTCATTTTTTTTTTAATTATGTGGTAATACATTGTCCATGATATGCTATATTATTATAGTTTCATTACTGTCATGGTGAATGTATTACTATGTTGGCTACACATTCCAATGGAAGCCATAGTGGCAGGGTGGCTATTATTTTCATGGTGTTGATCATTTTTTGTTATTAGTTTTTTAATGTATTTTTGAATATATTGTTATGGTTATGAGTTACCATAATTTCTATATTGTTTTGATTATTAAATTGATGGGCATATTGTCATTAGAGGGGGGACTTGTATTGTCATTGTTGCCTGTATGGTCATCATGGTTGATTTCGTCATCAAGACTCTAGGTCATGTAGGCTTACTGTCGTTAAGTTTACATTTCTTATGGTAACTATATTTCCGCAATCTGGCTTTTTGTCAGAGTTGCTATATTGTTAAGTTTGCTATTCTTATTGTGGTGGGTATTTTTTTCCTTTTGGTTATATTACCATGATCGCTATACTAGAATTTTGGTAAGATTAGCATGGTGATTTAGTTTCGCAGCCCATCTGTTGTTTTGGACATTTTTCATGGGGAATACAGTATCATGGTACCTACTATGTCAAGGTTACTATATTTCATGCAAGCTACCATTGTAAAGTTGCCGATATTTGTATGGCGGGTGTTTGTTATGTTCAATATAACGCCATGCTGGCTACATTATCTTGGTCGCTATATCAACTTGATGGCTATATTGCTCAGTCAATCATCGTTGGGGATGTATTTTGTCTTTACCTACAATTTGCTTGTGATTATATGATCTGATAATTTTTCTATGACGGCTTTCTTCTTTGGCTCTTGAGTGTATCTTGTCTGGCTATCATATATTCATGTGAACTTAGTTGTCATGATTTTTAACGGTGATGACTTGCTTATGTGAAAATGCTGATTTACATTATCATCCATTAATGTATGGTTTATTGTAACTTATATAGCAATGGCAATTATGGTTTTTTGATCATTTTGGCTATGTGAATTCATTATTGTATGGTAGTTATATTGGTTAATTTTGGGGGTCAGGTACATTTTCATGGTTTGAACATTGTTTTATGGGCTATACTGTCAAGGGGCTGTATAGTATTGATAATTCTGTTTTGGACGACCTTTTGTCTCCTGGACACTATATACTTTAGAGGTATATATTTCCATGATCCGAAAGCGACTATTTTGTCACGTTATCTATAATGTCAGGTGGCTATATTGACGTTGTGCACATATTCTGAATGTTTCTTTAATGTTTCGTTGACTATAATGTATGTCAGTTATATGGCCATGGTTGGCTTTGTT
>NW_027264093.1:0-29428 GCF_036320965.1 Panulirus ornatus | reverse complement strand
TTCTGGGTATTCCACCTCCATATCCACACAGCCAAATTCCACTCCATCCATACTTCAACGTCTGGGTATTCCACTTCCATGTCCAACAGCCATAGCCCATGTCAAATACATGGACATATTCAAATTCCATCTCCTGGACAAAGGAGGATCGTCCTACTCCTTGGTGAACATTATTATATTGAGTGTTCGAGGAAAGGTTGAGGGAGCTTGCAAGGCGGAGCAGAGATGTTCACTCGACAGAGGTCACAGCTCAAATGATGCTCTCGTCCCGGCTCCCGCCCTTATATAACCTGGGAACTGATCATATCCTAGCATAGCTTAATATAGAGAAGTCTAATATAGTGAAGTCAATACTTTAATACAGTTAAGTTTATTTCTCAATAGTTTAATACATGTGCCTAACAACAGTTCCTTCACCCGTACAATGTCCCGTCACAGAACACAAGGATTGTCATTATAATTCGTTTTTATCAGCAGAAATTAGATTAAAGTGACTAAAGATAAGTGGTTTAATATGTTATGTGTGTTCTCTGTCATCATAAAGATGGCCATCTACCCTGATGTGTAAAGAAAACATCAATTTTGCCGAGGCTGTGGTGAAGATAAGAACACAATGATATGATAATGTGGTCATACAATGGTGTAGTCAAGATGTTGTGTTAGAACTATGTAGTGAAGATGGGAGTGTAGTGAAGAGGAGGATTTAGTGAAAATATATATGTTTCTTCACGCTGAGCCATTCCATATAGATGAATATATCTATAATCTAATTGCGGTAAATTACCATATGACTTTAACGGCACCAGCCAGCAGGAAAAATGTCGGATATAGGAGTGACTGAATATTTTGTCGGGTACAGAAATAATTGAATATTTGGTACGATCGATCAAAATGCTTTTTATAGGCAAATAATTTCTGATTTTTCAAATGATTTTTTCCATCTGTTGGAACTGGTGTAAGTAATTAAAGATATGAAAACCGATGGAAAAGTTCAGTTTAACGCTTTTACGAATGTCTTGCTGCGTGTTTGGGAAGAGCAGTAAACTACAGGAATATATTGGTCTAATGTCCCCTGCTCGTCCAACAGCAGATATTGTATGGTCTGAGACATTATTTCTGGTGGAGGTGGATTCTCTCCGGCATTGCGTAAATCACTTCCACAAACTTGCGCCATTTTGCACAAATACAGATCCGATATGATGCATTTCCCAGCTCTGTTACGTTATGGACCCTAGTCATCCTAGCCTAACCTAGCCTAAATAAAAAGGTGTGGAATAATGTGCAACATTTCTCCTTCATTACAAGTGATAATAAACCTAGGCTATACAGCAACCAGGAACGTCCATATTTGTCTAACTTCTCACATGTCTGTGTCATCTGTCTGCAAACATGTCGACCATTACCATGAGGGCAATTGCGGCTTTTGATTTTGAATATCACACGTTTCCTCTCTGCCGTGAGATCTTCATACTTAAATAAAATGGTGGGCCGTAAGAAATATATGTCCATCGAAGGTCAACTATATGGCTCAGTTCCATCATCAGTTTCTAAGAAAACTGAAAAGGTGAGGTCCAACGAGATTCGAACTCGGATTGCTGGATTAGAGTCCAGAGTGCTAACCCTTACACCATGGGACCTGATAAGAAAAGATGTGATTTCATCTAATGTTTTACATATAATCAACCAGAGGCCATTCCTCCCTCCCTGCCTGCAGGGTTCAAGGTTTTCTAGAAGGTTCTCGAAGATTCTGGGTAGGAACTGCCATTGAGAGGACGTAGTTATACGTATCATTAATGATATTGTTGTTGACTTTCTGATTTAGAAAGATAGATAGATAGATAGATCGATAGATAGATAGGTAAAAAACAGATATTAGATAGATCGATAGATACGTAAGGCTGTATATGTCAATTTTCACAGAAATCATTGATATCTGCGTTATTCTGCAAGAAATACATGTACATGGATGTAGTGATAATATGGGTTAGGTATAAGACCAGTCGTGTTGAGATTGTAGTGAATGTGACCATTGACTTCAACCTTAATGGTGTAGTGAAGATAAAGTTGTAGTGAAGATAAATCTTGAAGTGACTCATAAGGTTGTTGTGAGTACAAGGATGCATCGTAAATGAGTACTTCCTACCTGAAAGTCAACAATTACAAAATTGATCAAGTATAACAACATCCTCGGACAACCAACTACAAACACCAACCATAGAGTGAACCTGACTGTCATCTAACGACGACCTCTCAAAGGTAATGATCTTACCAGAATCTTCGAGAACCTTCTAGAAAACCTTGAACCCTGCAGGCAGGGAGGGAGGAATGGCCTCTGGTTGATTATATGTAAAACATTTAGATGAAATCACATCTTTTCTTATCAGGTCCCATGGTGTAAGGGTTAGCACTCTGGACTCTAAATCCAGCAATCCGAGTTCGAATCTCGGTGGGACCTCATCTTTTCAGTTTTCTTCGATACTGATGATGGCCGCATTATTCTGTACGTTATATATACATTCATATATATACATAAATATGTATATATAAACATATATATGGAATAATATGGTTTTATCAATAGCCGGAGACCATTCCTCCCTCCTTGCCTGCAGAGTTCATAGTTTTCTGGAAGGTTCTAGAAGATTCTGGTGAGATAATTGCCATTGAGAGGACGTTGTTATACTTCATATATCAATGATTTTATTATTGTTGACTTTCAGATAAAGATAGATAGATAGATAGATAGATAGATAGATAGTTAGATTGATAGATTGATAGAGCGATATTTAGATAGGTATATAGATAGATAAGTTTCATCAATACTGTATCTTACGCCATCTCCTGTTGCTGGACATATGTTCAACCAGCATTGGGAAAACCTCCAGTAGACCTTAATGTAAAGCAAGATAATAACAAAACCTGCAATAAAAGAATACGATCAACTCCCCAGTGCAGAAATATTGTGACCAGAAAGTCTTCTAGCAAGATGTCAGACGCTTCCACGGGAATCACAAACATAACATCAAATATCTGAAAGTCAACAATAACAAAACTAATGATGATAATGAAACTATAACAAGAAAAATGATAAACATATGGAAAATAGTGTTCTAGATTATGCCTCTAGAAAACAAACTTTAACGAAAACTGTGAAAAGAAATACCCATCTGGCTGATACGACACAGTAAAAGGACCATCCCACAACCAACTCTAAACTGAACCTGACTGTCCCCTAACAACGTCCTCTCAATGGTATTTATCTTACCAGAATCTCGTAGAACTTTCCAGAAAATCAAGAACTCTGCAGGCAAGGAGGGAGGAATGGCCTCTGGCTGCTGATGATAACCACATTATTCTATATATATACTTTTACCTACAACCGAAGGTTGACCGGCCAGCCCAAGTGGCTACAGAGGTTGTATCCATGAAAGAAACGGACCCACCAGCAGACGAATTCGGTTGGCAGGTTGTATCGAAGAAGAGGAAAAAGAAGGTTGCCCAACCAGCCCAACCAGAAGGGTGTAGCAAAGAAACGAAAGAAGGCTGCCCAACCAACCTGGGTGGTAGTAAGGATGGCTGCTCCACAACCCCAGGTCGTTAGGCAGACTGTAGCCATGGAAGAAAGGAAGGCTGCTCGTCCACCAGCCCAGGTACCGAGTGAGCGTGTAGCTATGCTGGCTGACCCACCAGCCCGGGTAGATAGCTACGCCCAGATGGCTATGTCGGGTGCAGCAAAGAAGCAAACCCCACAACTACTCCACGAGGTTTGCAAGCCTGCACCCAAAAAGATGAAGACGAAGGTTGCCACACTACCCAATGCACCACCACATGTCTAGAAAGGGAAAAGGTGGACAGAATGGCTGGAGGTCCCACTCCAACAACAAAATCACCTTAGGAGCCAAGTTCCATCCATTATTGAATATATATATATATATATATATATATATATATATATATATATATATATATATATATATATATATATATATATATATTGACGTGCTGTCAGTGGATTGAATCAAGGCATGTGAAGCGTCTGGGGTAAACCATGGAAAGCTGTGTAGGTATGTATATTTGCGTGTGTGGACGTATGTATATACATGTGTATGTGGGTGGGTTGGGCCATTTCTTTCGTCTGTTTCCTTGCGCTACCTCGCAAACGCGGGAGACAGCGACAAAGCAAAAAAAAAAAAAAAATATATATATATATATATATATATATATATATATATATATATATATATATATATATATATATATATATATATATATATATATATATATATATCCTTCTGTATGTTTACTTTCGATAATGAGGAACAGAAGAATAAGCCAAACAAGTAAATTTCGTCAAAGACATCTCTCTTTTCTTAACGCTGCCTCGCAAAGATTTTCATTAATTCAAATTGAAGAAACAGACGTATTTTCTATTGTCTGGTTAGCTCAGTGGTAGAGCGTGAGTCTGACACACTCAAGGTCGTGGGTTCGAGACCCACACCAGACATATTTTTTGTCTTTATCTTTTTTCATTTTGTCCGCATCACATGTGTGCAACATTCAGTGTGTTCGTCCAACGTTATAGTGAAGATCTTCACAATAAATTGGGGTTTTCGACCTTATCTGAAAGGGTCAGGTCCACCAAGACGTCCTTGAAATCTTCCAGAAGCTTCTGGCGATCCTCCTCCTACGACAGGAACATGGAGACTTACCCTGTGGTTATTTTGCCGGCTAGTCGGCAACGGTCGGTTAAGCAGTATTTTGCCGTGGTAATCTCAGTGCTTTATGTAATACTAAGTGCCAGAAAATGTTCTTGGGGGCGTAGCTCAGTGGTAGAGCGCTCGCTTGGCATGCGAGAGGACCCGGGTTCAAACCCCGGCGCTTCCATTTTTGTTATGTGGAAAATTCATTTTCAGTCTCGTATATATATATATAAGTATATATATATATATATATATATATATATATATATATATATATATATATATATATATATATATATATATATATATATATATATATATATATCGTCCGATCAGGGAAGTTAAGCAACGTTGGGTCTCGTTAGTACTTGGATGGGTGACCGTCTGGGAACACCAGATGCTGTTATCCCTGGGGATAGGGAAGAAAGTATACTTGCCACGTATTCCCTGCGTGTCGTACAAGGCGACTAAAAGGGGAGGGAGCGGGAGGCTGGAAATCCTTTACTCTCATTTTCAATTTTTCAAAAGACGGAACAGAGAAGATATAAAGATATTGTAAAGATGTAACTAATATAAGATATAAGAATGAATGGAAGATACGAATGTAGCTGAAACAAGGAGTAATGAAGATTAAGGGGCAATGAAAATTATTCTCTAGTGAAGATGTATATATATGTTGAGATTTTGTATTGAACATGAAGAAGTGATGATAATGATGAGAGTGTAGTAACGATAAGAGTTTAGTTAGAGAGTAGTGACAATTGCCTTTGCAATGATAATTAGAGGGTAACACAATGAGGAACACAAACTTTCCAAAGCTACGTTCAAGTCAGACTTTGAACTAAGTTCGGTAAACAGAAGGATGATGTTAAGATGAGAGTGTAGTGAGGAAGAGTATAGTGATGATAAGGATATTGTCAAGATAGCTTGTAGTGAAGAAAAGAATGTAGTGAAGATACGAATGTAGTAGAGATAAGGGTTATCAAGGGGTAAAGTTTATTCAGAATGATTATGTAGTGAAGATAAGAACTATTTCTAGTGAACATCAAAGAGAACAATGATGATGGTATGGTAGAAATAACGGCGTAGTGAAGAAGAGGGTATAGCGAAGATATAATTTAGTGTAATGGATCATGCATTACAAAGGTGTGTCCATCCACACAAGTGTTACACGTCTCGGATAAAGATATATCTAACATATATATGTCTTTTATAAATATTTGTAAATTGTTCTCCTGACGAACAATACCTATGGTTTACGTATCAAATTTCATCGCTTGTAAGTGATCAAGCATTACAAAGGTGTGTCCATTGCCACAGGTGCTACTAAGAAATGTTATCATTCCCTTAACACAGTTACCAATCCCCACCAGTGGCATAATTATCACTTTCATTAATAAATTTACTGGAATTTTGATCACTGTCATCTTTACCATTCATACCATACAATTATTTTCAGCAATCTAACTTATGCATTATTATTACTGTACATTACGTACATTACAGCAGTAGTGATCTTTCGTGTGTGATAAAAGATGGTGACGTCTTTCCCATACACATATCATCAAATATTTACATTACTCTATATAGCACACTACACTTCCCTATCAAAACACACGCCTTTTACTATCCTCAAGATTATCATAACTACCCTACATTTAAACAGGATTAACCATCCTTGATATGCACATATTCATGCCTACCACAAGTATTATCATAACTACTCTAGACAATACAAAAACATAACTACAACCATACGAAGGTTACAACCAAACTATATTTTTTATCCGGGATATTAAGAGAACATGTCACCAACCATTTCTCACTAAAACAAAAACAGATCATCCATCATCATGCGCACTGTGTACAAAAACGTTCAACGTGTCCTGCCAAAGATTGGATCAACAAAACCTAAGGAAATGCTGCTCATGCTCCTGGACCGGCTACCATGGCGCAGTGGATCCACCTGGTCATTGGTTACCCTCCCATATTTTGCACAGGCATTGTTGTACCTTGTGGGTATGTGCAGGCGTGTGTTTCTCTCATGTCTTCGTAAGGGTGTTCGCCTGGCACTTTACACCATCTGGGTCATTGTAGTCACCTGCTTCGTTCTCGAACAGGAGTTCTTGAGCGTGATGGACCCACTGGTAGTGAGCGCAATAAGATGGCTCGTAGGTCTTGTGCGGAGAGTTGTGAGGAATATCGTGCGGGAACTCATATTCCAGGTGACTATGTTCCTCTTAGTGTTCATCATCCTAGTGAGAATGGTGGTGGAGGTAATGGTTCCTATCATTAGAAGAGCTGACTACGCTGTTCAGGTCATACAGAAAGTCCATAGAATATTCTTGGATGAGATAGTTGTGGTACTTGTCGTGGAGGTGGGAAAGATGATGCTCACTGGCATTCCTGTACTCATCGTAAAGATGGTCACAAAGGTCAGCATCTCTGTATGGTCAGTTGTGTTCAGAGAAGCAGTGATCTTGGAGACTATGGCACAGTGAATGCCAACAACACCTTCAGGGTCCTTTCTCTCCTGGGGGCCTCATCGAGGAAGTCTTCATCGTTGCAACACTCAGGTTGATTTTCTGTTATAGACTGTTGGCTGGAGGCGTCGTTGTAAACAGTTTTGAGCTGGATTGCTGAATATTTGGTACGATCGTCATGGTCCTGCACACACTGGTAACCGTCGCCATAGTACATCTTCGTCCAGCAATTTACGTGATTCAAATGACGTCGAAATTGGGTAAATACGTAGTAACCTTTGTGAAAGTGATCAACAGCAGAAGAGGGTGTGTTGAAATGGTTTGGACATATGGAGATAATGAGTGAGGAAAGATTGACAAAAAGGATGTAAGTGTCAGAGGTGGAGGGAAGAAGGATAAGCGGGAGACGGTGGTTAAGTATAATAAATAAATAGTTTAAAATATAGATATTGATGTTATCATTAATATCATCGCTATTATTATCATTATCATTATTATTAGTATTATTATTATATGGTTATCATTATCATTATAATTATTATCATCAATTCTATTATTATTATCATTTTTATCATTATTGTTATATTATTATTATTATCATTATTAATATTATTATTATTATTACTATTATTATTATCATTATTATTATCATATTATTATTATTATTATTATTATTATTATCATTATTATTATTATTATTATTATAATTATTATTATTATTATTATTATTATTATTATTATTATTATTATTATTATTATTGCTATTATTATTATCATTATTATTATTATTATTATTATTATTATTATTATTATTATTATTATTATTATTATTATTATTATTATTATTATTATTATCATTATTATTATTATTATTATTATTACTATTATCATTATATTATTATCATTACTATTATTATTGTCATTACTATTATCATTATTATTTTCAATATTACTATTATTCTTGCTTTGAAGAATGTATGTGAGAAATTCTTAGAAATACAGATGGACTTGTATGTAGCCTTTATGAATCTAGAGAAGGAATAGGATAGGGTGGATACAGATCCTCTGTGGAAGGCAAGTTGCTAGAAGCAGTGAAAAGTTTTTACAAAGGATGTAAGGCATGTGCACAAGTAGGAAGAGAGGAAAGTGATTGGTTCCTAGTGAATGTGTGTTTGCATCAAGGGTGTGTGATGTCTCCATGGTAGTTTACTTTGTTTATGGATTGGGTTGTTAGGGAGGTGAATGCAAGAGTTTTGGAGAGAAGGGCAAGTATACAGTCTGTTGCGGATGAGAGGGCTTCGGAAGTGTCAGTTCTTGTTTGCTGATGATACAGCGCTGGTGGCTGATTCGGATGCAGAAGCTGGTGACTGAGTTTGGTAAAGTGTGTAAAAGAAGAAAACTGAGAGTAAATGTGAATAAGAGCAAGGTTATTAGGTTCAGTAGGGTTGAGGGACACGTCATTTGGGAGGTAAGTTTGAATGGAGAAAAATGAAGAAAGTGAAGTGCTGTAGATACTGGGAGTGGACTTCGTAGCAGATGGAACGATGGAAGCGGAAGCGAGTCATAGGTTGGGGGAGAGAACGAAGGTTCTGGGAGCGTTGGAGAATGTGCATGTTGGAGGGAAAGAATATTATCTCGAAGAGGAAAAATGGGTATGTTTGAAGGAATAGTGGTTCCAACGATGTTCTATGGTTGCGAGATGTGGGCTATAGATAGGGTTTTGCGGAGAAGGGTGGATGTGTAGGAAATGAGATGTTTGAGGACAATATGTGGTGTGAGGTGGTTTGATTGATTAAGTAATGAAAGGGTAAGAGAGATGTGTGGTAATAAAAAGAGTGTTGTTGAGAGAGCAGAAGAAGCTGTTTTGAAATGGTTTGGTCACATGGAGAGAATGAGTGAGGAAAGATTGACAAAGAGGATATATGTGTCAGAGGTGGAGGGAATGAGGAGAAGTGGGAGACCAAATTGGAGATGGAAGGATGGAGTGAAAAAAGATTTTGAGCGATTGGGGCCTGAACATACAGGAGGGTGAAAGGTGTACAAGGAATAGAGTGAATCGGAACAATCTGGTATACCGGGGTCGACGTGCTATCAATGGATTGAACCAGGGCATGTGAAGCGTCTGGGGTGAACCATGGAAACTCTGTGGGGCCTGGATGTGGAAAGGGAGCTGTGGTTTCGGTGCATTACACATGACAGCTAGAGACTGAGTGTGAATGAATGTGGACTTTGTTGTCTTTTCCTAGAGCTACCTCGCGCGTGCTGGGGGTAGGGGGGGGGGGGTCATTTTCATATATGCTGGGGTTGCGATGGGAATAGATAAAGGCAGCAGGTATGGATATGTACATGGGTATATACGTATATGTTTGTGTGTGTGTTTGTATGTATACGTTGAAATGTATAGGTATGTATTTGTGCGTGTGTGGGCGTTTATGTATATACATGCGTATATGGGTGGGTTCGGCCACTCCTTCGTCTGTTTCCTTACGCTACCTCGCTAACGCGGGAGACAGCGACTAAGTATAATAAAATTATCTTATGGAGGCAAAGGTGAAGATTTGTAGAGGTTTTCAGAAGAATGTTGTGGTGAAGAGAGTGGTGCACTAGATGAGACTGGTGAATATGTTATGTACTTCAAAATGTTACAGAAGACTTAAGGAATCTAATGAAACATAATGTTGATCTGATAGATTATTTGTTTATAAGGACTATGTATTGTGTTGAACTTTAATGGTTGTTTAAACCAATGCGTTTCAGCTAGAATCAGTAAAGATTATAAGAAATTCTAAACAGTTGATAAAAACATAAATCTTTATTATCATAAATAACAGAACATATTCTCCTCTGGGGATTTAAAAAAAAAAAAAACAACACAAGAGAACTAGTTTAAGGCAGGAGTATCTCATTTTCGTAACAAACTATATACTATTACGTCCCTTTTCTATCATAAATCTTATGTTCACTTTCAACAAATGTCTTGTATCTATAATAAAAATTCGGTATAGAGATTTGTTGAATGTCCTCCAGCGAGGCGTTGTATGAGTCTTCGTTAGTGAAGTTCATTTCGTGTAATGGATCATGCATTACAAAGTTGTGTCCATCCACACAAGTGTTACACGTCCCGGGTAAAGATATTTCCTAGAAATGGCGTCTATCTAACACAGATACGTCTTCTATAGATATTTGTAAAACATTCTTCTGAGGGACAATACCTAAGACTTTCGTAATAAAGTTGATCAGTTGTAAGTGATCAAGCATTACAAAGGTGTGTCCATTGCCACAGGTGCTAGTGATCCCGGGCGGGTCAAGGTATTTCACCATCTTTGTTTCCTCAACACTTCTAGTTATATATGTTTCATCCTTGATGTGATCCTTACAATGAGTATTCATGGTTTGTAATTCTCTTCATCCTTATCATAGCATTAATCAGTTGAAGTGCAGAATACTTATATGAAACTGACTACTGTATTCTGTTTGAGACATAATGCTACGAAAGGTGTTACCGGACTCCACTCGTAAGTGGTTATGGTTCACATTCTGGCTTCATGACCTTTAGGTGATAGCCCTTAAATCCAACAACATATATACATCCTGTTATACAACTGATGTTACTGTCTGACGTATGTATGGTGCGGCTTGATGACCTTACCTGCTGATGGCTAAATCGACTGTTATCATCTTGCAAATTCGTGTATTTGTTTGCTTTTCCGTACGGTACACATTCTGGTTAACGAACTTTACTTGTTGATAGCTGTAAATTCAGAGATAATAAAACATACTTACGTGTTACAGAGGCCGTATGATAAGGGCCCGAGCCAGGCAAGGACCTGACGAATCTGTAAACAAGAAATGACCTGTTAGGCAAGATCAGAGAACGACTGTGTAGAAGCGAGGACCCGTAATAGAAGAAGAAGAAGAAGAAGAAGAAGAAGAAGAAGAAGGAGAAGAAGAACAACAACAACAACAACAACAACAAAATTGTCAGGTGAAGACCTAGTGAATGTGACACAAATCATAACTGCTAAGAGAAGACTTGGTGAACATAACAATAACATAACTGTACAGAAAATAATAGTTTCTGAGAACATGTCAAGTGCAGACCTGGTGACTCTCACAACAGATAATCAATTTGATCATATTCAGAATACATGATTATGTATCCAGGTTTCATGATGATTCAGCAACGGATAACAATTGTATACAGTAACTTACAAACATTGTTTCTCATGACAGAAGATGATCCAGCCTTTACACACGACAAACTACAGACAGCACTGAGCTCCGGCACGTTGAACTCTCCACTAACTACCAGGAACCCTCCTCCTCCTTCTGACGATCCCGAGAACATTGTGTGTTGACCACCCGACACCCACCCACCCCACACCTCCTGTATACGTAAGGCTGGTCAACAGTAGACGGTCTCCTCCCAACACCGGTCACGACGACTCTTACCTGAGTGAGGAAGGCTGCCACCGTAGCCAGTGAGGTGGTACAGGGTGTGTGTCTTCACCTGTTGCTTATGTTTCCCAGGTGTGGTCGGGCAGGCAGGCAGGGGAGGTGGCCTGGGTAAACAGCCTTAGTTAGGTATTTGTTCTTGACTCCAGCCAAATCTTGCCACCACCGGCCGGACGTACCAGGTGACACCTTCCCAGGTGTGGGGTCCTGGTTATAGCTCTCCCGGCTTGGCTGGATAGGCAGTGACGTCTTCCATGTGTGGGTGATGAGGAGTTTGTATGTGCTTGATCTAACGTATCATATTGAGAATGGAGTAATGATGATACACAGAGACAGCCAGCCGGTTACAACTATTATTGATCACCAGGGAATATATGTATTTTCTCAGTAGATATCTATAATCAAATATTAATCATCTAATCATTCCATAGCTATGATAAGCGTATCCACTGATGTTTCTGAAGACCCAGGGTGCAGAATTGTATGAAAGTTAGTCAGTTAGGACAAGCATAGCGTACCTAAGAATTTGTTTTGATGTAACATTTACTTCTTAACATGTCATTTCTTTTTTCTTATATATAGAAGGTGTAAATAATTAACCCAGTGTGTAGCTCCATGACTTCTTCCTATCTTTAAGCAACAGAAGACGATAAAGACTTGCATGTAAACAGACCAGTTCCCACCTGACTCCAGGTAGACATCAAAGTCAACCCCTGGTCGACCTCCCAGTTAATCTTCTGGTCAACTAAAAGATATGTTATGGTAGATACATGGCTGGATATAGACTCTATCACACCAATTATTGATCACCATGGAATGTATCACATAATTTAGCATTTTATTATGGGATTTATACTGAAAATGAAATGATATATATAGGCTGATCCTTCGATACCGCTAATATGCGTATACCATAACTTTTCTGGAGGCCAGGGTGGGTGGGTGCAGATATGTGTGACAAGTCAAACCGTTGTTAGCACTTGTACTGCCACGTAAGAATTGGTTGTGTAAATCACGTCTACTTCTCAACATGTGTTGATGAATACATCGTTGAAGAAGGTCAAAAACAAACCTACCCAAAGTATAACTGCAGACGTTATACTTGGTTGTGAATACTGACAAGAGAAGAATAGATACGGGTTGTACATAAACAATTGGTGTCATCATAGGTATAGCCATTATCCTTCAGAAATATTAAATTACTTTCAAGATTTACTTCGTAAAAGGTTTTATGGTACGAGGGAAACCTACTGGTCTTAAATCATTATGGTACGAGGGAAACCTACTGGTCTTAAATCATTATGGTACGAGGGAAACCTACTGGTCTTAAATCATTATGGTACGAGGTAAACCTACTGGTCTTAAATCATTATGGTACGAGGGAAACCTACTGGTCTTAAATCATTATGGTACGAGGGAAACCTACTGGTCTTAAATCATTATGGTACGAGGGAAACCTACTGGTCTTAAATCATTATGGTACGAGGGAAACCTACTGGTCTTAAATCATTATGGTACGAGGGAAACCTACTGGTCTTAAATCATTATGGTACGAGGGAAACCTACTGGTCTTAAATCATTATGGTACGAGGGAAACCTACTGGTCTTAAATCATTATGGTACGAGGGAAACCTACTGGTCTTAAATCATTATGGTACGAGGGAAACCTACTGGTCTTAAATCATTATGGTACGAGGGAAACCTACTGGTCTTAAATCATTATGGTACGAGGGAAACCTACTGGTCTTAAATCATTATGGTACGAGGTAAACCTACTGGTCTTAAATCATTATGGTACGAGGGAAACCTACTGGTCTTAAATCATTATGGTACGAGGGAAACCTACTGGTCTTAAATCATTATGGTACGAGGGAAACCTACTGGTCTTAAATCATTATGGTACGAGGGAAACCTACTGGTCTTAAATCATTATGGTACGAGGCAAACCTACTGGTCTTAAATCATTATGGTACGAGGGAAACCTACTGGTCTTAAATCATTATGGTACGAGGGAAACCTACTGGTCTTAAATCATTATGGTACGAGGGAAACCTACTGGTCTTAAATCATACTGCTACTAATTTCTTGAACTGAAGACTTACAGAACTGTATTCATAATGTCGTTATGATCAATCTTTCAGATTCATTTTGTATTACTTTTATCAGTAACTGATAAACTATATTGATTCTTCCGATATTTATGCTTTTGATAAAAACCATTGAATGAATTCTACAGATTAGTTTATATGAACCAAAATATCCATATTATAGATAAAATCAAATGTTATTCGTGTTTTTCTACGTCAACAGTTCCGTGATATAATCAATGATGTACCTATGTTAGGGTCTAGGGCCAGGTATATATAGTGTATGTGGTATTAGAATTATCATTAACACCTGAAGGAGTTAAAAACTATTGACATGGTAGTTGTAACTTGAAGTTCACGTGTCTATTGACCCTGGCAGTTGATGGGCCTAAACCACCACTAACCTGGTCAACCAACCAACCATTATCTTGCATATGTTACTTGATCAACACATCAGGCTTGGCCCCACCACCTACTACCCTTCTCCAGACACACTTGCTGCCTCCTAACCATTAGTGTCTTACTCTCACAACATCAGACAGAGAGGAGAGTGTCTCCAGACACACTTGCTGCCTCCTAACCATTAGTGTCTTACTCTCACAACATCAGACAGAGAGGAGAGTGTCTCCAGACACACTTGCTGCCTCCTAACCATTAGTGTCTTACTCTCACAACATCAGACAGAGAGGAGAGTGTCTCCAGACACACTTGCTGCCTCCTAACCATTAGTGTCTTACTCTCACAACATCAGACAGAGAGGAGAGTGTCTCCAGACACACTTGCTGCCTTCTAACCATTAGTATCTTACTCTCACAACATCAGACAGAGAGGAGAGTGTCTCCAGACACACTTGCTGCCTCGTAACCATTAGTGTCTTACTCTCACAACATCAGACAGTGAGGAGAGTGTCCCCAGACACACTTGCTGCCTCCTAACCATTAGTGTCTTACTCTCACAACATCAGACAGAGAGGATGTTATGCCTCTTATCTAACCTGACACATCAGCCGGGGTCTCAGGACGTTGATAAGGTCATGGTCGGATCCCCTTATGTATCTATCATGTGACCTCAGGTCAGTTATTGAACGTTATCGCTGATAATACAGCGTTGTTAGGGGTTAATGATGGTGGTTATTAACCTCGCTTAGACACACACATACACACGAACAAGGTTGTATATAAGCCCGGCTGGCTCGGTCGGTAGAGCACGAGGCTCTTAATCTCGGGGTCGTGGGTTCGAGCCCCACGTTGGGCGGTAACAGTTTTCTATGATGTAACATGAAACAGCCTCTGAACATACCCTACACCGCTCGTCTAGATCAACCAATTTGCTAAACACAAGACATCTGAAGAGTCATTCAGTACTCAAAGACAAACCACAATTCCGTTTGAAAAAGTGAGTGATGACGCACGAGAGACTGAAGGAAATGTGTCACTGTTCACTGCTGAACATTGTTCATTACGTGTTGTTCATCATCTCAGCTATTCATTACGTGTTGTTTATCATGTCAGCTGTTCAATACGTGTTGTTTATCATCTCAGCTGCTCATTACGTGTTGTTGATCATCTCAGCTGTTCATTATTTTTTGTTGATCATCTCAGCTGTTCATTACGTGTTGTTGATCATCTCAGCTGTTCATTACGTGTTGTTGATCATCTCAGCTGTTCATTACGTGTTGTTGATCATCTCAGCTGTTCATTACGTGTGGTTGATCATCTCAGCTGTTCATTACGTGTTGTTGATCATCTCAGCTGTTCTTTACGTGTGGTTGATCATCTCAGTTGTTCATTACGTGTTGTTGATCATCTCAGCTGTTCATTACGTGTTGTTGATCATCTCAGCTGTTCATTACGTGTTGTTGATCATCTCAGCTGTTCATTACGTGTTGTTGATCATCTCAGCTGTTCATTACGTGTTGTTCATCATTTCAGCTGTTCATTACGTGTTGTTCATCATTTCAGCTGTCATCGTGTTGTTCATCATCTCAGTAAGCAATGTAAAGCCGGATTTGCAGACAGTAAAGAATGCAAGAATTTTAAGTTAAAAAGGTGGAAGTGTAGTGCAGTTGTGTGCAATGTGATTGCCCCGCATTTCAACAGACTTAAAAAGTGATATAGACAATCAGAAGCTTGGCTTCTTAACTGATGAAAGTAATGACATAACGGTAACGAAACTATTGGGTATCGTTGTCCAGTTCTACTCTGAAAGTAAGAATAAGATTGTAATGACTTTCCTGGACCTTGTTGAGCTGACTGACTGTAATGCTAATAGGATGTGTGATGCCATCAAGAAGTCCTTGAAAAATAATGGGTTGGAGTTGCAAAATCTTGTCGCAATTAGCCCCGACAATGCTTCTGTGATGACAGATGTTAACAGTGGCGTGTATGATACACTCAAGTTAGAAGTTCCTCATCTGATCCTGATCAAGTGTGTGTGTGTCATTATCTACAGCTAGTTGTCTCATGCTGCAGCACAGTATCTCCCTAGGAACCTGGATTTTATCATCAGAGAAACCTATAATTGATTCTCCTACTCTGCCATTGATGGTCAACCTCCACCGAAATTTATACAGCTAAGCCAGACTCGATGGCTGTCAACTGAATCAGCAGTTGTCATAACACTGCAGCAGTGGGTTGAACTTATGACTCACTTTCAAATGGCAAGAAATGATGAAAGGTGTTACACATATCAGAACCTCTATGAGATGTTTTGTAACAAGAAAAGCTATGCCTTCCTGATATTCCTGAAGCATATTCTTGGAGAAGTCCAGTGCGTAAATGAGAAATTTGAAGCTGAGGTACAGGATCCAAGCCAACTGCTAAGTGACCTTATTCAACTTATTGGTTCCATAAGTTCTAAGGTTCTCATCCCAGGCAGAAATTAAATGAAGGAGATTCAATAGAGAACTACTTAGACCCACGTGCGTCCTTGAGGAACGAGTTTGAAAAGGAGATGGCACAATGTAATCTTCCTGATGAAAAGGATATTCGAGGAAGATACATACAGATTGTAGTGGAGTTGGTGAAACAGCTTCGTCAACGTTTGCCAGATAATGTCCAAGTGTTACAGTCAATGTCATCACTGAGTACAAGTGAATGTCTGCAACCCATAAAGCCTGGAATACTGGAATTAGCAAAGATGTTTACTGATAACGAAGAAATTCTTACACGCATTGAGTTCCAGTTGAGGAAGCTTCATCATGTATTGTGGAAGCAGAACACTGTGACCCTGGCACTCTGGACTGAAACAGCCTCGTACAAGGATGCAACTGGAGGAAAGCTTTAGTTATATGAACATCGTGAAGTGAAAGCTTCGATATTGATTATCAAAAGCTTAAATGCAATACTAACTATCAAGTATGGACTAAGATGAAATGGAAACTGTTGTTATGATTATGAACTGCCTGAGGAAGTACTGAAAAACACTGGATTATTGAAAAGATACGAGTTATCACAACCACAACCTGGACCCTCACATAGACCACCACAACCCCAGGTCACCGAGGACGAAGAGACTGCGAATTGGTAATTAGCAGATCTGGAATAATGGTGAGTATTTTAGTGTTAAAGCAGTCAGTCGTATCTGTCATTAATCATTTGGCACGTCAAAGAGCAGAAATAATTCGAAGAGCATTTTTTCGCTGTCATTTTAGCAAGTTTAACGCTTTTCTAGCGCTTTTCGGGAGAGAATCTAGCGCCATATAAAATTTGGGTCATCAACTTTGGTGGTCAAAAGGTTTCAGTAGGTCGTTGGTGGTCAGTCAGGAGGGGTGTTGGCGTTGTTCTGGTTATCCGATGTGTTTTATCTTGATCACGGAGTGGGACAGAGAGAAATGATAACCTAACTTGATGAATATGAGAAGTTTCCTGGGCTCTGGCATCCCCAAAATGGATCGTACCACAATAAAACCGTCAAGTATGGTCGCTGGGTTAGCACTGCACGGGGTATCTGGCAATTATTTCACATGATCGTAAGAAAAATGATAGAATTAATAAACATCACTTTTCTTTTGTCTTATTTTTCTTAATATTCGACATATTTCATTCATTGATTTCAATCAGATTCGGTAAAAGTTGTGATGATTCAACATTGTGTTTGTAAAACGTCCACTGTGGATCTTCCTCCGTTCCTGAAATACTAAGATAACGACCTTGTGGACACCGACCACAACACATCAACGTCCCAGTCACAACCCCACGTGGTCACGCTGCCCTCAACCAGTCACAACCCCACGTGGTCACGCTGGCCTCAACCAGTCACAGCCCCAAGTGGTCACGCTGGCTTCAACCAGTCACAAGCCCCACGTGGTCATGCTGCCCACAACGAGTCACAAGCCCCACGTGGTCACGCTGGCCTCAATCAGTCGCAAGCCCCCCGTGGTCACGCTAGCCTCAACCAGTCACAACCCCACGTGGTCACGCTGGCCTCAACCAGTCACAACTCCACGTGGTCTCGCTGGCCTTAACCAGTCACAACCCTACGGGGTCACGATAGCCTCAGCCAGTCACAACCCCACGTGGTCACGCTGGCTTCAACCAGTCACAACCCCACGTGGTCACGCTGGCTTCAACCAGTCACAACCCCACGTGGTCTCGCTGGCCTCAACCAGTCACAACCCCACGTGTTCACGCTGGCCTCAACCAGTCACAACCCCATGTGGTCACCCTGGCTTCAACCAGTCAAAACCCCACGTGGTCACCCTGGCCTCAACCAGTCACAACCCCACGTGGTCACGCTGGCCTCAACCAGTCACAAGCCCCACGTGGTCACGCTAGCCTCAACCAGTCACAACCCTACGTGGTCACGCTGGCCTCAACCTGTCAGAAGGCCCACGTGATCACGCATGCCCACAACCAGTCACAACCCCACGTGGTCTCGCTGGCCTTAACCAGTCACAACCCTACGGGGTCACGCTGGCCTCAACTAGTCACAACCCCACGTGGTCACACTGGCCTCAACCAGTCACAAGCCCCACGTGGTCACGCTGGCCTCAACCAGTCACGACCCAACTTGGTCACGCTGGCCTCACCCAGTCACAAGCCGCACGTGGTCACGCTGGCTTCAACCAGTCACAAGACCCACGTGGTCACGCTGGCCTCAACCAGTCACGACCCAACTTGGTCACGCTGGCCTCAACCAGTCACAAGCCGCACGTGGTCACGCTGGCTTCAACCAGTCACAAGCCCCACGTGGTCACGCTGGCCTCAACCAGTCACAACCCAACGTGGTCACACTGCCCTCAACCAGTCACAACCCCAAATGGTCACGCTGGCCTCAACGAGATATAACCCAACGTGTCACGCTGCCCTCAACCAGTCACAAGCCCCACGTGGTCATGCTGCCCACAACCAGTCACAAGACCCTTGTGGTCACGCTGGCCTCAACCAGTCACAAGCCCCACCTGCTCACGCTGGCTTCAACCAGTCACAAGCCCCACGTGGTCACGCTGGCCTCAACCAGTCACAAGCCCCACCTGCTCACGCTGGCCTCAACCAGTCACAACCCCACGTGGTCACGCTGGCCTCAACCAGTTACAAAACCAACGTGGTCACACTGGCCACAACCGTTCTATATCAACTGTCACCTGCCACCAATTATTGTATCAGATGGGCAATGCCTGGAAGACGACAGCGATGTGCTTTCAGAGTATATTTTCACAGAAACTACATAGTAAAAATAATTTTGTAGTTATAGCTTTAGAATAATTTAAAAAAGACAAAGTTACATGAAGCATAAAAACGGCCTTAGAAAAGGAGAGTTGCAAGTGTAGCAGCAGCAGGTGTTGGTCAAGATGTTATAACCGGCAGGTCATGATGCGGCCCATCATCTACAAGTGGTACACACACCATCCCTAGACCACACTTACACTACACTTGACCCAGCCTTGTGGCACCCGCGCCAGCCAGGTACTCACTGGCAGTCAACATTATATCCTGACAACAAACTTGGACCTACAACTAAACACAACTTATAAATAATAACCCAGCTGGCTAGATTGACAACCATCATGGCGGTCCGCCAGTCATCTGTATATCTCAATCTTTCCTTCATTTATTCTCCAACTTTTTCATGTCATATCCCAACTCCTCTGTTGATCAACATCTTTACGTCATGTCATAGAAAGGGATATTTACACAGTAAGAGTGTATGTGGCACTCAATCTCTCTTGGTATTTCTTCACACAAGTCTCTTTTCCAAGTTCACTTCCTCTCGCCACCTCTTCTCCCCGACATTGTTTCCTCATTCGAAAACCTCTTCAGATCTTCACTGTCGTCTCCACTGTCGCCTCCAACAGCCCCCTTCAGCACATTTACATACAAAAGTCTTTCTTTTACACGTCTTTCAATTAACATGTGATCCAGTCATGCCCGCTGACCGTCTCTCCTACTCACATACGTATATTTATGTATATCACATTTTACAAACCAGGTATTCCCAATCACCAGTCCTTTACACACACACAACACAAGTTGTTCACCATTTCCATGCACCTCAGTTATACCTTCCACTGCCACATTACTTACCTTCGCATTTAAATCACCATCACTAATACCTGGTCTCTTACATCATAACTGCTGACACACTCACTCACTTGCTCCCAAAATACTTCCTCTGTTCTTGACTCTAACTCGCTACCTCGCTAAGTGCCATTTGACCTGACCTTATGGGGCAGGACAAGGGTCATTATCTTCACTACTCTCTGGACACCACTGGTCCTTGGCCTCAGCCACTACTCTCTCCACTTCAATACTATCTCACTAAACTCCTAAAATCACTGATCTTTGACCCATCGCTTTCAGATAATGTCAAAATCCTAATTCATCGTCAAGATCTTCACTATAACGTTGGATGAACATACTGAATGTTGGAGATTCGAACCCATGACCTTGATCTTTGAGACTCAGGCTCGGTGATAATGTGTACCACACCTGCCAGTGAATTCCAGTACTTAGTCACCTAAATCTTAAGACCACACATGTACATACTAAACTCTAGATAAAAATATGGTCAACGGAAGATATTTCATATATCTGGTTTTAAAACTGATAAGATCAGGAAATAAGATTTAATCATTATCATTATCGGACGATTATAATGCCCAACAACACACGTTAGGTACACAATATATTTCCTACTAACCTACATGTGAAATGACAATCCATACCATATCTAACTTCCCACTTGATAACCAGCATACCGTATCCTTCAGTACCAGATATCATATTATACTTAATGATAATAATAATCATAATGATTATAATAATGATAACAATGATACTAACGATAATGATATTGATAATGATAATAATAATGATGATAATAATAATGATACATAATAATAATGATAATGCCAATAATGGTGATGATAATAATAATGATTATAATAATAATAATAATAATAATAATAATAATAATAATAATAATAATAATAATGATAACAATAATAATAATAATAATAATAATAATAATAATAATAATAATAATAATAATAATAATGACAATAATGATAATAATAATGATAATAATGATAATGATGATAATAATGATGATGATAGTGATAATAGTAATAATAATGATGTAATTATGATAAATAGTACTGTACTATAATGATAATAATAATAATAGTAATAATAATGATGTAATTATGATAAATAGTACTGTACTATAATAATAATAATAATAATAGTAATAATAATGATGTAATTATGATAAATAGTACTGTACTATAATGATAATAATAATAATAGTAATAATAATGATGTAATTATGATAAATAGTACTGTACTATAATAATAATAATAATAATAGTAATAATAATGATGTAATTATGATAAATTGTACTGTACTATAATGATAATAATAATAATAGTAATAATAATGATGTAATTATGATAAATAGTACTGTACTATAATACTAATAATAATAATAGTAATAATAATGATGTAATTATGATAAATAGTACTGTACTATAATGATAATAATAATAATAGTAATAATAATGATGTAATTATTATAAATAGTACTGTACTATAATGATAATAGTAATAATGATGATGTAATTATGATAAATAGTACTGTACTATAATGATAATAATAATAATAGTAATAATAATGATGTAATTATGATAAATAGTATTGTACTATAATGATAATAACGGTAAAACATTCAATACAGTTTCCTCTTCCTAATATAACAAGACAATATGGTCTAAATATACCACATACCGGTGTTACACTGAGTTAAAAGAATTAAACTCCACAAACCATGATTTTCTCTTGATCTGTCCTTGTAACAGTATTTTGAACCTGTAGTCATCTTGGTGTATATTGTTTAGTTTTCGTAACCATTAAATGAATATAAGTCAACATGTTTTCAGGAAAAAATAAGTTTTTCCAATTGTATGTTTTTCATTTTCCATTGGATGGAAGCATCCCAGGGATTAGTGTATATCTTGTGTGCCAACCAACTGTTGGTTCCTGCTGTCTCTGGGTTAGTCATGTTTTATGGAAAAAAGAAAGATAAATGTTTATCAGGAGCGGGACTCGAACCCACGCCCGGAAGACCAGACAATGATTTGAAAGCAGCGCCTTAAACCACCCGGCCATCTTGCCAGGAGAAAATAAATTTGGAAGTTCTCTCTAACTTACTAAACTGAACCAATTCCAGGAGCAAATGTATAGTATATACTTATAAGGTTAAGAGACGGGACAACACGAGTGTATAACTCTCTCCCATAATGCACACACACACACACACACACACACACACACACACACAGAGCGGCGCCAGGCTGGAGGCGGGGCATCGTGACGTCACAGGCAAGTCCCTCCCCCCGCCAGATCCAAACATGTGTTGTGTCTGGTGATGGCGGTTCAAGATTTCCCACATTTATATTGATCTTTACATTATCATCCACTCCCAAAGTCACCTGGCATTCTTGTGTTTCAACAACAGACGTGATATATGCAACACCAGGCAAACATTGTACCATTATCTGATAGGTTAATTGGTGCACAATCAAGAACCAGTGAATTTCATCGCCGCCATAAGTAAGTAAGGAAGGTGACTTTAATGATGATAAATACGACCTGGTATGGCTGTGTCTACACACTACCGCCATCTGGTCAACATTGTACATACCAACATTTAAACTGTGACATTCAACCACAAGGTTTAAAGTCGCTCATGAAAACGCGAACTTAAAATCTATCCATTTAAATCTACCATTCATCAATAAACATTTAAACACCGTCATTTGAACGTAAACCTTCCAGCTGCGTTATTTTACCAGAGTCCTTTAAGATACGTCATATAAACACAACACTTAAATGTACGTTAAGCTTGTGCAAACCATCATTGAAACTCAAACTTTTGATTTAGAATTGTAATGAAAATGCGAACTTTTAACTCTGTCAAATTACAGCTATTGTACAAAATGATTCACTTAATTGACAAATTTTAATGTCAGTTAATTTAACGATATCCTTTGTGGTTCATCTTTGAAACACAAACCTTTAAACTTTGTCTCTAGAACTGAACACAACCATTAAGTTTCATAACTGGAATGGAAATTTGGATAATCTATCAAAATTCGTCATATAACGCGAACTTTTAAATCCTTCCATTCAGTTGGGCCGTTACTTGCCTGGCTGCCATTCATAATATGTCCTTTTATATTGTATGTTGACTACGCTCTCATTCATTCGTCATTTGGATCGTCTCACTGATATTCCATTCATAAACTTCATTCCTAAAGCTTATTTTTGACCACCATGTTGCTTCCTTAAGGTTTATACTTCTTTGTGTATTTAATAATAGAAGATTCAATGATATTTCTCGTGGTACTGGAATTAGAGTTAATAATGCCATCTCAGTTATTAACTCTAACTCCAGCACCACGAGAAATATCATTGAATCATCTATTTCTGAATACACAAATAATTATAGTCAATATTAGTGATGGTCTACACGAATTGGATAACTTTTTTTGCTGATAAAATTTGTAAACAATTCACTTTCTTGTCCACATAATAAGTTTATGATACGCTTGTTGTCTGTCTTGGACAATCACATGTTTACCATATGGCGTACTAGCTACGTCTCTTCGTTGTATATCAACTGACTGTTATATTTCTCTCTTGTGTCTTCCCTAATGGAGTTTTAGACGAAAGTGCACTTGGGAACTTATCGTGTTTATTTTACCCGTGGACTCATAAGAATATACTTGATCACGTGCAAAATTGTGATCCTTTCCAATATATATATATATATATATATATATATATATATATATATATATATATATATATATATATATATATATATATATATATATATATATCCTTCAGTATGTTTACTTTCGATAATGAGGAACAGAAGAAGGAGCCAAACAAGTAAATTTCGTCAAAGACATCTCTCTTTTCTAAACGCTGCCTCGCAAAGATTTTCATTAATTCAAATTGAAGAAACAGACGTATTTTTCTATTGTCTGGTTAGCTCAGTGGTAGAGCGTGAGTCTCACACACTCAAGGTCGTGGGTTCGAGACCCACACCAGACATAATTTTTGTTTTTTTCTTGTTTCATTTTGTCCGCATCACATGTGTGCAACATTCAGTATGTTCGTCCAACGTTATAGTGAAGATCTTCACAATAAATTGGGGTTTTCGACCTTATCTGAAAGGGTCAGGTCCACCAAGACGTCCTTGAAATCTTCCAGAAGCTTCTGGCGATCCTCCTCCAACTGCTGGGCACATCAGAGTTAACATGGGCCGGACATCGGTTGTGGAACGACTTAATCTGCTTCCGGTAGTTAGCAGGGATGATAATGAGGGCTCTGACCTCATACCAGGTCAGCTTAGTTCCAGTCTATTGCTTAGTTCCAGTCTATTGCTTAGTTCCAGTCTATTGCAACGACAATAAAAAATTAAAACTCATTTCTTCGTGGAAAATTGAGAGGAAAACACGACAGCAACATGGAGACTTACCCTGTGGTTATTTTGCCGGCTAGTCGGCAACGGTCGGTCAAACACTATTTTGCCGTGGTAATCTCAGTGCTTCATATAATACTATGTCACAAAATATGTTCTTGGGGTCGTAGCTCAGTGGTAGAGCACTCGCTTGGCATGCGAGAGGTCCCGGGTTCAAACCCCGGCGCTTCCATTTTTGTTATTTGGGAAATTCATTGTTTTCAGTCTTATATATATATGATATATATATATATATATATATATATATATATATATATATATATATATATATATATATATATATATCGTCCGATCAGGGAAGTTAAGCAACGTTGGGTCTGGTTAGTACTTGGATGGGTGACCGTCTGGGAACACCAGATGCTGTTATCCCTGGGGATAGGGAAGAAAGTATACTTGCCTCGTATTCCCTGCGTGGCGTACAAGGCGACTAAAAGGGTAGGGAGCAGAAGGCCGGAAATCCTTTACTCTCATTTTCAATTTTACAAAAGACGGAACAGAGAAGATATAAAGATATTGTAAAGATGTAATTAATATAAGATATAAGAATGAATGGAAGATACGGATGTAGCTGAAACAAGGAGTAATGAAGATTAAGGGGCAATGAAAATTATTCTGTGGTGAAGATGAATGTATATGTTAAAATTTTGTATTGAACATCAAGAAGTAATGATAATGATGAGAGTGTAGTGACGATGAGGGTTTAGTTAATGAGTGGTGACAATTGCCTTCACAATGATAATAAGGAGGTAACACAATGAGGAACACAAACTTTCCAAAGCTACGTTCAAGTCAGACTTTGAACTAAGTTCGGTAAACAGAAGGATGATGTTAAGATGAGAGTGTAGTGAGGAAGAGTATAGTGATGATAAGGATACTGTCAAGATAGGTTGTGGCGAAGATACGAATGTAGTGAAGATACGAATGTAGTAGAGATAAGGGTTATCAAGGAGTAAAGTTTATTCAGAATGATTATGTAGTGAAGATAAGAACTATTTCTAGTGAACATCAGGGAGTACAATGATGATGGTAGAAATAACGGTGTAGTGAAGAAGAGGGTATAGTGAAGGTATAATTAAGTGAAAATAAGCTAGTAGTGAAGATTCACGTTAGTGAATATGAGGTTGTAGTGAACTTAACCTTATTGACCTGATCCCCCAAATCCTCCAAACTACGTTCAAGGACGGATCCAAAGCCAACCGAAAAGGCTATTTCTCTGTGTATTGTTAGTGGTGGTGGTGGTGTGTAGGTGTGTGTAATCATGTATTTGCACTGTATTAGGAGGGAGTTTTACACTCGTGGGGCCCCGTGTAAGTACGTTGTTTGTGTGAGCGGGTAAAATCTAAAGCCTTCCTTGAAACCAGCTTAGTCAAGATAAGGTCATATGAAGATGAGGTTGTAGTGAAGATTATAATAGGCCTTGTATAGTGAAGATAAAGGGATTAAGTAGAGGAGATGTAGTAAAAAAGATTATAGTGAACACAAAAGGATTCAAGCTAAGTGCAGGGTCGGCCTACGGGCTTGAACTTATATTTTAGGTCAAAGGCATCACCAGTACACCCCGGCCAGGCTTAAAGTTTATCCGTACACACACACACACACACACACACACATAAGTATATATATATATATATATATATATATATATATATATATATATATATATATATATATATATATATATATATATAAATGTATATATATATGTATATATATATATATATATATATATATATATATATATATATATATTTTTTTTTTTTTTTTTTTTTCATACTATTCGCTATTTCCCGCGATAGCGAGGTAGCGTTAAGAACAGAGGACTGGGCCTTTGAGGGAATATCCTCACCTGGCCCTCTTCTCTGTTCCTTCTTTTGGAAAAAAAAAAAAAAAAAAATGAGAGGGGAGGATTTCCAGCCCCCCGCTCCCTTCCCATTTAGTCGCCTTCTACGACACGCAGGGAATACGTGGGACGTATTCTTTCTCCCCTATCCCCAGGGATAATATATATATATATATATATATATATATATATATATATATATATATGTGTGTGTGTGTGTGTGTGTGTGTGTGTGTGTATATCTACACTGTGCCAGAAGCGTTAACTAAAGATCATTTGGTGAAATCGTGTTTCCTCACATTAGATGTTATCCCAGATGTCCAAAATTCTTCTCTTTGGTCTTTCATTTTCTATGTTTTCCACTTGACTTTCTTCACTCGAAGTGATTTACCGTTCATGTTTTATTAAACTATATTTGTCAATTGACCAATTCCCTCTCCCATCTCATCATGACGCTTCTTATTGTTCTTTGATTTGAATCTTCAGTTTTCACCTCTCCTTCAACATGATAATCTCTGAATCTGTGAGTGTGTAATTACCTATTTTTACTGTGTGAGGAGAGAGTTCTACACTCGCCAGGCCAAATCTCTAGAACATTCTGTACTATTATACAACTTGTAAGATTTATGTATGGTGTCTGCCTTAACCATGACTTCATTCTTCTTATTCCATTCATCAACCACTCTTATATAAACTTTAAAATTACTTCTCTGAATATATTTGAACAATATTGCCTTAATTTCATGCTATGTTCTCTAGTTTTGTGTGTGTGTGTGTGTTCTCAGAAAGTAACTGTGTACTATTCAACAATGATTTCCCAAAAGCCATTTACCTCATATCCTTTTATTTCGATGCTTGAAAATGGCTAAATTTTCGTCAAAGTAGTTTTTGTCATTAGTATTTATGATGATTTATTGATTCAAAATGTATTGGTATTTCGAAACTATTTAGATCCTTCAACATCTCTAGCCATCTTCACTACACTATCAACACCACTAGCCATCCTGACTATTTCTTCGACACCTTTAGATTTCATCAAGTAATGATCGCAACAAAACTAAATGAATCCGTCTACATATCCGGATTTGTATGGGATTTAATCTGGATAGATCTGGTTATGTGACGTCACATAACCCAGGGGTATATAAGGCCGGCGGCGAGAGAAGTGTAATCATTTGAGGATGGGACTCCGTACCGACAACATCTCCTCTCACAGTCTCCGGCAAGAAAATTTGGTAAGTGCGCCTCAGGCCGGAATCAAAATGAGTGTTCCAGTTGTAAAGTTGACCCAGAAGGATGTGAATGACCTGGTGGTCATGAGAGAGGTGGGTCGGGGAGGCAACGCCAAGATTGAAACGGTGTTGTTCCGTGGATCGTGTTGCGTCATCAAAACCCTTCTCGACGGAGTGAGTTCGAAAAGTCTTATGGATGAAGCCGACATTCACAGGAGACTGGCTGGGGCTGGAGGAGCCCCTCTCCTTCGAGCAGTGTGCCGCAACCCCCCACTCATCATCTTAAGCCACACTGGCCAGCCTTATGATAAGTACATGAGAACATGTCGGTCGGACGAGGAACTGGTCGAGTCCGCCATCATGGTCGCTCGTCGGCTGATGGAAATCCATAAGAAAAACATTGTCCATAATGACGTCAAGGTCGAGAATGTGACCGTGACGATGGGTGAGAAGCCAGAGTTTCACATCATCGACTTCGGCTTGAGCGTTAAGAAGGGAAGCTGCGTTGAGTACAATGTTCCTGACCTGTGGTTGGCCCCTGAGGTCAGGGAGCGCAAGCCGGTCTCCCCAGCCAGTGACGTCTTCTCTTTTGGGCATCTAATGAGGCACGTGTCCATCCTGGTCAGGAAGCAGGGTGTGCGGGAAAGCCTCCAGGATCTTTACCAAACAGCGACCCACAGCGACCCCTCAGAGAGACCAGCTCTGCCACTTATTATTGGTGAGCTGAAGAAGGTGATGAGGTCAGTCCGCCGGAGGCGTACCAGAGGAGGGGGCCAACGGAACCAGAGGAAGGGCAGGAAATGAGGTGCCCTTCCTCAACTATCTACCTCACAATAAGAACTTTGTTTTAGAGGAAATTATTATTTTTACATATCTTAAAACGGGATAGACGTTTATTTTAGAGGAAATTAAAATATTTATTTAAAACGGGAAAAAATTATGGAACTCGACATGCAACCACCTCCTCGTGGTGAGTTCTGGGTGATAAGAGATTAAACATCTCTTATCAGCTAAGAGTTGCATACAAACGTATTTCCTGATAAGTAAAAGACAACTGGATAATGTTCTTATGATCTTAAATGTTCTTAGAGTTTGGCTAGTGTTATCTTGGAGGTCTTCTATCCCCTACAGCTCGGGCTGGGCCCAGACTGTATCATGGACAACGATAAATGGTCTTAGACGAGCTATCATGGACAGCGATAAATGATTTAGCCTAACTATTATGGACAACGATAAGTGATCTTAGCTTAACCATCATGGACAACGCTGAATTATCTTAGCATAGCCGTCATGCAAAATGATAAATGATCTTAGCCTTACTATCATGGACAACGATAGATAATCTTAGCCTTGCCATCAAGGCCCATTTTCAGTCGTCCATCATAAATTTGCATGTTATTCTAATATCATTAGTAGTTTGAACCTTATAAAAGACTGACTTGGTCGAGTTGTATGTTTTCATACAAGAAAAAATTGAAGTGTCCCAAGCATTTTGAAATGGCATTTGTACTACTTAATTCTCGATGTTAGTGAAAACATGTGAGATAACCACGACTGAGCAGCTTTCCTGTGTGCTGTGAATTTATTACCTTCCTTTTTCCTCTCTCTCTCTCTCTCTCTCTCTCTCTCTCTCTCTCTCT
>NW_027264092.1:0-6353 GCF_036320965.1 Panulirus ornatus | reverse complement strand
TGCAGCCATACACAACCACACCACCACCTGCAGCCAAACATGACCACACCACCCACTTGCAGCCATTCACAACCAAACCACCCACCTGCAGCATACATGACCAAACACCACCTGCAGCCATACAAACCACACCACCACCTGCAGCCATACACAACCACACCACCACCTGCAGCCATACACAACCACACCACCACCTGCAGCCAAACACAACCACACACCCACCTGCAGCCATACACAACCACACACCCACCCCAGCCATACACAACCACACACACCACCTGCAGCCATACACAATCACACCCACCCACCTGCAGCCATACACAACCACACACCCACCTGCAGCCATACACAACACACCACCACCTGCAGCCATTACACAACCAAACACCAACCTGCAACCTACATGACCACACCACCCACTGCAGCCATACACAACCACACCACCCACCTGCACAATACATGACCACACACACCTGCAGCCATACACAACCACACCACCCACCTTCAGCCATACACAACCACACACCCACCTGCAGCCATAACCACAACCACACCACCACCTGCAGCCTTACACAACCACACAACCACCTGCAGCCATACACAAACCACACTCCCACCTGCAGCCATTACACAACCACCACCACCTGCAGCCATACACAACCACACCACCACCTGCACCCATACACAACCACACCACCCACCTGGCAGCCATTACACAACCACACCACCACCTGCAGCCATACACAACCACACCACCCACCGCAGCCATACACAACCACACCACACTGCAGCCATACATGACCACCACCCACCTACAGCCATACAACAACACACACCACCTGCAGCCATACACAACCAACACCACCCACCTGCAGCCATACACAACCACACCACCCACCTGCAGCCATACACAACCACACCACCCACCTGCAGCCATACACAACCACACCACCCACCTGCAGCCATACCAGACCACACCACCCACCTGCAGCCATACACAACCACACCACCCACCTGCAGCCATACACAACCACACCACCCACCTACAGCCATACACAGACCACACCACCCACCTGCAGCCATACATACCACACCACCCACCTGCAGCCATACACAACCACACCACCCACCTGCAGCAATACATACCACACCACCCACCTGCAGCCATACACAACCACACCACCCACCTGCAGCCATACACAACCACACCACCCACCTGCAGCCATACACAGACCACACCACCCACCTGCAGCCATACACAACCACACCACCCACCTGCAGCATACACAACCACACCACCCACCTGCAGCCATACACAACCACACCACCCACCTGCAGCCATACATGACCACACCACCCACCTGCAGCCATACACAACCACACCACCCACCTGCAGCCATACAACCACACCACCCACCTGCAGCCATACACAACCACACCACCCACATGCAGCCATACACAACCACACCACCACCTGCAGCCATACACAACCACACCACCCACCTGCAGCCATACACAACCACACCACCCACCTGCAGCCATACACAACCACACCACCCACCTGCAGCCATACACAACCATACCACCCACCTGCAGCCATACACAACCACCACACCCACCTGCAGCCATACACAACCACACCACCCACCTGCAGCCATACACAGACCACACACCCACCTGCAGCCATCACAACCACACCACCCACCTGCACCCATACATGACCACACCACCCACCTGCGCCAAGCAACCACACCACCACCTGCAGCCATACACAGACCACACCACCCACCTCAGCCATACACAAACCACACCACTCACCTGCACCATACATGACCACACCACCCACCTGCAGCCATACACACACCACCCACCGCACCATCTGAGCCATAACACCCACCCAGCACCAACCACACACCTGCAGCCATACACATGACCACACCACCCACCTGCAGCCATACACAACCACCCACCCACCTGCAGCCATACATGACCACACACCACACACAACCACAACCCACTGCAGCCATACACAACCACACCACCCACCTGCAGCAATACATGACCACACCACACACCTGCAGCCATACACAACACACACCCACTGCAGCCATACATACACCCACCACCTGCAGCCATACAAACCACACCACCCACCTGCAGCCATACACAACCACACCACCCACCTGCAGCCATACATGACCACACACCCACCTGCAGCCATACACAACCACACCACCCACCTGCAGCCATACACAACCAACACCACCCACCTGCAGCCATACACAACCACACCACCCACCTGCAGCCATACATGACCACACCACCCACCTGCAGCCATACACAACCACACCACCCACCTGCAGCCATACAACCACACCACACAACTGCAGCCATACACAACCACACCACCCACCTGCAGCCATACACAACCACACCACCCACCTGCAGCCATACACAACCACACCACCCACCTGCAGCCATACACAACCACACCACCCACCTGCAGCCATACACAACCACACCACCCACCTGCAGCCATACACAACCACACCACCCACCTGCAGCCATACACAACCACACCACCCACCTGCAGCCATACAAAACCACACCACCCACCTGCAGCCATACACAACCACACCACCCACCTGCAGCCATACAACCACACCACCCACCTGCAGCCATACACAACCACACCACCCACCTGCAGCCATACACAACCACACCACCCACCTGCAGCCATACCACACCAGAGCCAACCACCACCCACCACTGCAGCCATACACAACCACACCACCCACCTGCAGCCATACACAACCACACCACCCACCTGCAGCCATACACAACCACACCACCCACCTGCAGCCATACATAACCACACACCCACCTGCAGCCATACATGACCACACCACCCACCTGCAGCCATACAAAACCACACCACCCACCTGCAGCCATACACAACCACACCACCCACCTGCAGCCATACACAACCAAACCACCCACCTGCAGCCATACATGACCGCACAACCCACCTGCAGCCATACACAACGACACCACCCACCTGCAGCCATACACAACCACACCACCCACCTGCAGCCATACATGACCACACCACCCACATGCAGCCATACACAACCACACCACCCACCTGCAGCCATACACAACCACACCACCCTCCTGCAGCCATACACAACCACACCACCCACCTGCAGCCATACACAACCACACCACACACCTGCAGCCATACACAACCACACCACCAACCTGCAGCCATACATGACCATACCACCCACATGCAGCCATAAACAACGACACCACCCACCTGCAGCCATACACAACCACACCACCCACCTGCAGTCATACACAACCACACCACCCACCTGCAGCCATACATGACCACACCACCCACCTGCAGCCATACACAACCACACCACCCACCTGCAGCCATACACAACCATACCACTCACCTGCAGCCAAACACAACCACACCACCCACCTGCAGCCATACACAACCAAACCACCCACCTGCAGCCATACAAGACCACACCACCCACCTGCAGCCATACACAACCACGCCACCCACCTGCAGCCATACATGACCACACCACCCACCTGCAGCCATATGCAACCACACCACCCACCTGCAGCCACACATGACCACACCACCCACCTGCAGCCATACAAAACCACACCACTCACCTGCAACAATACATGACCACACCACCCACCTGCAGCCATACATGACCACACCACCCACCTGCAGCCATACATGACCACAACACCCACCTGCAGCCATACACAACCACACCAAGCTCCTGCAGCCACACCACTCACCTACAACCACACACCCACGCGCCATACACACCACCACCTGCACCATAAAACCACACACCCACCTCAGCATCACAACCACACCACCACCTGCAGCATACAACCACACACACACATACAAACCACCCACCCTGCACCATACAACACACACCCTGCAGCCTACACACCACCACCACCGCACCTACAACCACCACCCACTGCAGCCATACACCACACCACCCACCTCACCTACAAACCACACCCCTGCAGCCATACAACCACACCACCCACCTCACCATACACAACACACCACCCTGCGCCAACACAACCACCCCACCTGCAGCCATACAACCACACCACCACCGCACCATACACAACCACACCACCACCTCACCAACACAACACACCCACCTCAGCCATACAAACCAACCACCCACGCAGCCAACAAACCACACCACCACCTGCCATACACAACCACACCACCACCACCATACAACCACACCACCACTCACCAACACAACCACACCACCCACCTGCACCAAACAACCACACCACCGCAGCCAACAACACACACCACCACCACACACACCCACTCACAACACCCCCCACCCACCTACAACACACCACCACTCACCAACCAACACACCACCCACGCACAACAACCACCACCCCCAACAACACACCCACCCAAAACCAACACCCTGCCCATACAAACCACCCCCACCTGCCATAAACCCCCACCACCCACACCACACCCCGCCTCACACCACCCCACACAACCACACCACCACCTACACAACCACTCACCAACACCCTACAACACAACCACACACCACTCACCATACAACCCACCCTCCCTACACACCACCACCCCACACAAAAAACCCCCCTCACCATACAACCCACCACCCTCACAACACACCAACACCCACCACCTACACACACCCACAGCCATACACAACCCACCACCAACCTGCAGCCATACAAGACCACACCACCCACATGCAGCCATACACAACCACACCACCCACCTGCCAGCCATACACAACCACACCACCCACCTGCAGCCATACACAACCACACACCCACCTGCACCATAACATGACCACACACCACCCCCTGCAGCCATACACAACCCAACACCACCCACCCACTGCAGCCATACACAACCACACCACCCACCACTGCAGCCATACACAACCACACCACCCCCGCAGCCATACACACCACACCACCCACCTGCAGCCATACACAACCACAACCACCCACCTGCAGCATACACAACCACACCACCCACATGCACCCATACACACCACACCACCGCACCTGCAGCCATACACACCACACCAACCACCCACCTGCAGCCATACACAACCACACCACCCACCTGCAGCCATACACCAACCACACCACCCACCCGCAGCCATACCAACCACACAACCACCAACCTGCAGCCATACACAACCACACCACCCACCTGCAGCCATACAATGACCACACCACCCACCTGCAGCATTCCAACCACACCACCCACCTGCAGCCATACACAACCACACCACCCACCTGCAGCCATACACAACCACACCACCCATCCTGCAGCCATACAGACCACACCACCCACCTGCAGCCATACACAACCACACCACCCACCTGCAGCCATACACAACCACACCACCCACAACACCCCCCCCAGCTACACCCACACCCTGCACATACATACACACACCCACCTGCAGCATAAACACACCACTACACTAACCACCCCCACACCCCCCCCCCCGCCAAACCACACAACCACCCCCCCCCCACCCTAACACCACTACCACCCATACAACACCACCCTCACATACCAACCACTACCAACACCACCACCCCGCACATAACAACCACCTGCCTACACAACACACCACCCCCCACCAACATACCCCACCACCTGACATACATACACCCACACCTGCCTACCACACCACCCCCACCACACACCACCACGCAGCATCACACCAACACCACCGCAGCATACCAACCACACACCACCTGCAGCCATACAACCCCACCCACCGCAGCCATACACCAACCACCCACCAGCACATACAACACCACACCCCCACCTGCACCATAAACCCACCACCCACGCAGCCATACAACACCCACCAGCAAGACACACACCCACCTGCACATAAACCACACCCACCGCACCATACCAACACCCCCTGCAGCCATACACCACACCACCCACCTCGCATACACAACACCACCTGCAGCCATACAACCAACCACACCGCCTCCCAACCCAGCACCACCCACCACCCACCTGCACCAACCACCATACCTACAACACACCCCCTGCAGCCATACAACCACACCACCCCCTGCACCTACACAACCACACACCCACCTGCACCAACCACACCACACCACTACCACACCTGCACCAAAACAACATCAGCCACACCACAACACACACCCACACCAACCAACACACACCACGCAGCCAAGCCACCACCCCAGCATACAACACACCACTCAGAACAACTGCAGCACAACCA
>NW_027264090.1:22500-26714 GCF_036320965.1 Panulirus ornatus | reverse complement strand
CCATCAGCGCTGCTTCTTGTGACGCACGACTCTGATCCCCCACACACCATCAACAACTGATGTTTACACTTGTTGATACGTTTGTATGGACGTCTGCACTCCACATCATTTCGGAATGTCGTCAGCCAATGTTCTCTACTTCACATGTATGTCAACAGTTTACACAACTTTACACTCAGGTAAAACTGGGGAAACTCGGGTTAAATCAATGGTCCACACACACCACACAACACACACACACACACACACACACTGGCCACGTGCGGCAGACGTCAGTGCTTTGGTAAAACTAATCTGAGTTTGAGGGAATGTATTTGGAAATCGTAAATACCCCACATTACAGTGATGATATAGAGGGTGTGAAATCCGCCACTAACTATGCGCCATCTTTTACACATGATAGTTAACGAAAACATGTATGGACGTGCGGTTATTTAGGGTAAACTTAACTACTTGTAGTTGATTAACATGATACATAATGTACATGATGAATGTTAGGGTAAAAATAACTAACTTGTAGATGATACATGATTACATATGTACATGATGAATGGTCTAGAGGTTAAACTTAAATAAATTGTAGATGATACATGATACACTAATGTACATGATGAATGGTTAGGGTAAACTTAACTACTTTGAAGGTGATACATGATTACATACTGACATGATGAATGGTTAGGTAAACTTCACTAACTTGTAGTTGATACATGTTACAATGTACATGATGAATGGTTAGGGTAAACTTAACTAACTTGAAGGTGATACATGATACATAATGTACATGATGAATGGTTAGGGTAAACTTAACTAACTTGTAGATGATACATGATACATAATGTACATGATGAATGGTTAGGGTAAACTTAACTAACTTGAAGGTGATACATGATACATAATGTACATGATGAATGGTTAGGGTAAACTTAACTAACTTGTAGATGATACATGATACATAATGTACATGATGAATGGTTAGGGTAAACTTAACTAACTTGTAGATGATACATGATACATAATGTACATGATGAATGGTTAGGGTAAACTTAACTAACTTGTAGATGATACATGATACATAATGTACATGATGAATGGTTAGGGTAAACTTAACTAACTTGGAGGTGATAATCCATAGAAAATGTGCTTCATGACATTGTAACCAGTAGAATCCGTCTCCAGACTCAGAGGCCAGTCCACTCCGTCTCCAGACGCGGAGGCCAGTCCACTCCGTCTCCAGACGCGGAGGCCAGTCCACTCCGTCTCCAGACGCGGAGGCCAGACCACTCTGTCTCCAGACGCGGAGGCCAGACCACTCCGTCTCCACACGCGGAGGCCAGTTCACTCCGTCTCCAGACGCGGAGGCCAGACCACTCTGTCTCCAGACGCGGAGGCCAGACCACTCTGTCTCCAGACGCGGAGGCCAGACCACTCCGTCTCCACACGCGGAGGCCAGTTCACTCCGTCTCCAGACGCGGAGGCCAGACCACTCTGTCTCCAGACGCGGAGGCCAGACCACTCCGTCTCCACACGCGGAGGCCAGTTCACTCCGTCTCCACACGCGGAGGCCAGTCCACTCCGTCTCCAGACATGAACTAAATTTTCCAGTTTGGACTAAACATCTTCCCTACAGCAGAGTACAAGAGCTACACATTATTTACATCACCTTCCTTCCTTCCCTCCCGCTTGTTGGTTGGCCTCTACGAGGTAGAGGTAGACCAGTTGTGGCCTCAGCCTCCGGAGACACGTGTGCACGTGGTACACCTGCTGCTGCTGCTCACACCTGGGGAAAGCTTGACCTCCCACTACGGTTCTCAGCCCATGTTACATGTAACTTCATACCACGAGGCATATTAACGAACGCTTCAGCATCCCACCAACAGTAGGTCACCCTGATCTAAAGTTCACGTCTCGGAAGCGCCACCAACACCAACATAACCTCCTCCACCACCCCCACCACCAACACCACCATCACCACCACCACCATCACCAACATAACCTCTACCACCCCCACCACCAACACCACCTCACCACACCACCATCACACTACCCCCACCATCACCCATCACTACCATCACCACCACCATCACCACCACCCCCACCACCAACACCATCACACACCACCACCATCACCACCACCCCCACCATCACCACCATCACCACACCACCCCCACCACCACACCACCCCACCACCACCACCACCATCCCACCACCACACCCCACACACCATCACCACACCACCACCACCACCATCACCATCACCACCATCACCACCACCATCACCACCATCACCACCACCATCACCACCATCACCACCACCATCACCACCATCACCACCACCACCACCACCACCACCACCACCACACCACCATCACCACCATCACCACCACACCATACCATCACCACCATCACCACCACCACCCCACCACCACCACCACCACCACCACCATCACCACCACCACCACCATCACCACCATCACCACCACCACCACCACCATCACCACCATACCACCATCACCACCACCATCACCACCACCATCACACACCACCACCACCACCACCACCACCACCACCACCATCACCACCACCATTCACCACCACCACCAACCACCATCACCACCACACCACCACCACCATCACCACCACCACCATCACCACCATCACCACCATCACCACCACCATCACCACCATCCCACCACACCACCACCACCATCACCACCACCACCATCACCACCTCCATCACCACCATCACCACCATCCCATCCACCACCATCACACACCACCATCACCATCACCACCATCACCACCACCATCACCACCCCACACCAACCATCACCACCACCATCACCATCACCACCACCACCATCACCATCCACACCACCATCCACCACCACCACCACCACCACCACCATCACCACCACCATCACCACCACCCAACCATCACCACCACCATCACCAACCACCATCACCACCACCGATCACCACCATCAGCTCCACCACCATCACCACCATCACCACCACCATCACCACCACCATCCTCACCACCATCACCACTCACCACCACCATCACCACTCACCCACCACCATCACCACCATCACACATCACCACCACCACCACCATCACCACCATCACCAACCACCATCACCACACCACCATCACCACCACCATCACCATCACCACCACCACCACCATCACCACCATCACCACCACACCATCCACCACCACCACCACCATCACCACCACCATCACCACACCACCATCACCACCACCATCACCACCACACCACCATCACCACCACCATCACCATCACCACCCACCACCACCACCATCACCACCATCACCACCATCACATCACCACCACCATCCACCACCATCACCACCACCACCACCACCACCATCCACCATCACTTCACCATCACCACCATCACCACCACCACACCACCATCACCACCATCACCACCATCACACCACCATCACCACCACCATCACCACCACCACCACCATCACCACCACCACCACCATCACCACCATCACCACCACCACCACCACCATCACCACACTCACATCACCATCACCACCATCACCACCACCACCACCACCACCACCATCACCACCATCACCACCATCACCACCACCATCACCACCACCATCACCACCCCACCACCACCACCACCACCATCACCACCATCACTATCACCATCACCACCACCATCACCACCACCATCACACCACCACCACCACACCACATCACCACCACCACCACCATCACCACCACCACCACCATCACCATCACCACCACCATCACCACCACCATCACCACCACCATCACCACCACCACCACCACCACCATCACCACCACCATCACCACCACCATCACCACCACCATCACCACCACCACCACCAATCACCACCACCACCACCACCACCATCACCACCATCACCACCATCACCACCACCACCATCACCACCACACCACCACCATCACCACCATCCACCACCACACCATCACCACCACCATCACCACCACCATCACCACCACCCATCACCATCACCACCACCACCATCACCACCACCATCACCACCACCATCACCATCACCACCACCACCACCACCATCACCACCATCACCACCATCACCACCACCACCATCACCACCACCATCACCACCACCACCATCACCACCACCACCATCACCATCCACCACCATCACCACCACC
>NW_027264090.1:0-20000 GCF_036320965.1 Panulirus ornatus | reverse complement strand
ATTGTAGTTAATGACATGATATATTCCCAACGACTAAATTAACCATAGCAATATAGCTAGCAAGTAAATATAGCGAACAAGATAATGTAGTTAGGATGGCATTATATTGAAAATAACAATAGAGCCACCATGCCAATATCGTCACCATGACAATGTAGCTGTATTTTCAATGTTACTCTTATGTGAATATGGCTTTATTGTCAGTGTAGCTATAGTGTCATGGGAACATATTTTCATAGTGGCAGTTGGGGAACATATTTTCATAGTGGCAGTTGGGAAACATATTTTCATAGTGGCAGTTGGGAAACATATTTTCATAGTGGCAGTAATGTCATTATGAATATACCGTCATTTTGGCTATCTTTTCATTTTAGTTACATTGCTATGATGTATATATCGTCACCTTAGCTATATTGGCAAGGTGATCTTTATCTATAGGTCATATATTGTCATTATTTAACTCATTCATAATTTGTTATAAGCAATATATTATTATGATAATTATATTATCATGGTAACAATATTGTCACAGCGACTATATTGTCATTATGACTATAATGTCATAGTGGCTATATTGCCATGATAACTATATTGTCATGGTGATTTTCTATCATGATATCTATAATGTCATAGTGACAATTTTAATAGAAGCTTTTTTAATGGTGTTGATATTGCCCTTGAGGATATGCCATTATAGAAGAGAAATTGTCATTTTGATTAAATTATCAGGTGACTACATTGCCATGATATGCTATATTGTTATGGTTTCAGTACTGTCTTGGTAAATCTTTTATTACTGTGGCTACATTGTAATGGAAACCAAAATGGTAAGGTGGTTATATTTTCATGGGAGGATGATTTTATTATGGCGATTATAATGCATTTCTGAGTATATTGTCATAGTGACTGTGTTGCCATAATATCTATATTGTCATTTAATTTGTTGAATTGATGGCAATATTGTCTTAGAGACGGTACTGTCATGTTATCTGTATTGTCACGATGGTTGTATTGTCATTGTGACTATATAGTCATGTTGGCTATATTGTCATTAAGATTACATTGTTATGGTAGCTATATTGCTATGATGTCTGTTTTGTTAGGTCACCATATTACCATGGTGGCTGTATTGTTAGGTCACTATATTGCCAGGCTATTTGTCATTTTTGTTATATAACAAGGAGGTGACTGTCTTTTCATGTTGGCAATATTGTCAGAATAGCTATATTGTCAAGTAGTGGGTATATATATTTCTTTTCTGGCGGTATATTGTCATGATGGTAATAATAACATTTTGGCGATATTGGAAAGGTGATATCGTGTTTTAGCAGCTAAACTCTTGTTGTGGATATTTTTCAGTTCAAATATTTTATCATGGTAGGTATATAGTCAAGGTTACTATATTTTCATGGTAGCTACATTGTCATGGTGAAGACATTGGCATGGTGGCTGTATTGTTATTTTCAATATAATGCCGTCCTGGCTTCATTATCTTGGTCGCTATATCAACTTGATGGCTGTATTGCTATGGTTAATTTTGTCGTTCGGGATATATTTTGCTATTTGCTACAATATTGTTGTCATTATATTATCATGATAATAATATTTTCATGGCGGCTTATTTGGTATTGTAAGTGTAAGTGAATGAATATCATCTCATCATGTCACTTATATTGTCATGGTTTTTACACTGTGATATTGTTTATGTCAACCTGCTGATTATATAATCATGATTGGTGTATGATTATGGTAACTATATTGTAATACCGTTTTATTTCATTGTGATAATTTTGTCATGTTGACTACAATTACATGACAGCTATAATGTTATGACTATATTATAATGATAAATCCTGTTTGAGTCACTGTTCTTTCACAGAGATTATATTGTCCTGGAGTCTATATGTTTCCTATGATCCGAAAACGACTATTTATTTACACTATCTATATTGTCAGGTGGTTATATTGCCTTTGTGAATATAAGTTGGATGTTTCTATATTTTTCCTTTGACTATATTATCATATCATCTATATGATCATGGTAGTTTTATTATCATAGTGAATACATTGTCGTCGTGACTATATTATCATAATGGCTAAATTGTCATAGCTAATATGTTGACATGGGGGCTATATTTTCATGATATTTACAAAGTCATTGTAAGATTGGTATCAAAGTGACTCTAATGTGCTGGCGATTGATTTATAACGTGACATTATCGTCAGGATGGCTGTATCGTCATGGTGGCTATATTGTCGTTTGCTGTATTTTCAATTCTACTCTTTTGTGAAGATAGCTTTACAGTCAGTGTAGCTATAGTGTCATGGAGAATATATATACATAGTGGCAGTATTGTCATTATGAACATATTGTCATTTTGGCTATCTTCTTATTTTCGTTACAGTACTATCATGTATATATCGTCACCTTGGCTATATTAGCAATGTGATATTTTTTGTAGGTGCTGTATTGTCATTTTTTAATCATGCATATTTTGTCATAAGTCATACATTATCATGATAAATATAATATTCCGGCGACTATATATTGGCCTTGTGACTATATTGTTATTATGACTATAATCTCATGTTGGATATCTTGCCAAGATAACTATATTGTATTATCTACTCATAAATCTCTAAGTTCTAATAACCCAAAATATTTAGAGTAGATAGGGTAGAAACTGATGGAAGCCATTTCTAACATTCTTGCATAACCTGACCTCTCGCCTTCCCAAAACATAGCCATCCCAGCTTGGATATTGTACTGCTGTGATCGTCAACTAATTTGAAGAGGAAGACATTGAATGGAGAAATTACTGAGGTAATCTCCAAAGATGATTACTGGTCTGAGAAACAAATTCAGAGAGCAGATTAAACAACTTAAATCCATTCAGGTTTAGGGAAAAGAAGTTTAAGAGATCCTGTACAGGCATATGAAGTTATTATAACGGCATCCCTTTAAGTTTGACATTTTTACTTCCTGTAACTAGTTCCAACAATTAAAACAATATTCAGCATTGTGATTTAAGTGACTGACTTTAGGATGCATTTGGATCTGTCAAAAATTGTATCTAGCAAATACTTCAACTTTCAACTGACCCATTCTATCTTTTTTATTCATTTCATCTCAGTTTTATCACCTTTCTGTTACTGTTTAATATCAACAGTAGCCCGTCTACGTAGTTGGGGCTCTGAAGCAATGGAAACTTTTTCTAGCCTAGGTTAGGGTAGCATCTAAACCAAACCTAAATGACCTTACCTTAGAAATATATTCAGACAGTACCTTCTGAAAATATTTCTTAAGGTAAGGTCGTGGGGATTAGTTTAGGTGCTAACTAAACCTTGGCTAGAAAAAGTTTGCTTTATTTAAAGCCACAACTACTTGAAAGGCCTACTTTAAGTGGTGATAATGAAATTGATTTGCTCCAGTGTGCTCCTCCGTCCGTTTGTTTTATGTCCATCTAAAGATGCATACTTTCAATTTTTGATGTAGATTGATTTCCTATCTTAGTTTCGTCTACGGATTTCTACATCTTCATTTCAGCACACCATTGTGGTAATGAAGGGAAAGTCACCACATTTACAAGCCGAGTGCACGTAGCTTATCCCACCTCGTTAGAGAGAAAACTTACCTGTATTTGAATTAATGAACGGGCAAAGAGAAGACTAAATTTTAAGACACATTTATTATACTATATAATTTATATTATATACATTACCACATTTCCTGCATTTCCATAACAAATTTGCTGAGGTCATAACCTTGTAGTTACCATTACCTTACAACCTTAAGGATGGTGGTCTACAACACCTCTAGATTGATGGAGAAAACGAAAAGTTTCGTTTTACTATTAAGACCACAGAAATACGGTAATTCCACTTCACTACCACTAACTACTAGTTATTTTACTTGTTGATTTTCACGGCTAAGATTTTCATCCTCTGAGCGAAGCCATACAATAATCGTCCTTATCTACTTTGAGCATTGGATAGCCTCCTGATGATCAAGATTGCTGTTTTGGTTGTCCGTTTCCCTTGTTACTGCTGCGCCTCACTGCACACCTTACATGAGTGCCTTCCACAGTATTAGGGACAGCTGCTGGGCCTCACTGTAGCTACTTCTGGGACGGTTGCCAATCTTCCTCGTATTCCCTCATGACCACAGCGCCAAACCGACTCCCGCCATCAGGCCGAAACGCACAAACATTTCTGACAAAATTGAGACAACCACTTTCGCGTCAGTTTTGACACCAAGTGAATTTCTACGACAATTACGTTCAAGATGCTTGGTTTTTCGTTCATGGATTGAACAGAAGCAACCAACGATGGTTGCTACTGCCCAATCCACGAAGTCCCCCCCACCACGAAAAGGTAACCAAGCTTCGGGGGGGATGGGTGTTTACCCTGACGCCAACGGAGAAACTCAATACAATATTTTTATTATAACTTTCCTTAATCTTGAAAAATGAATCAATCAGAGGGAACAATAGCCCCAGCCATATGAAGATTGGCTACCCGACTCCTTGCACATTTTGTAGAAAGTGATCTCTTTGAGGGTTGCTTTATGGAAGGCACGGTAGCGTCGGAAGAGTTTCATTTTTTCTTTCAAGACGAAGGAAATTATCCCCGTGAATTTATGTATTTTTTTTTTTTTTTTTTGGCGGGATAATGTTCCCATTTTCTTTCTTTGTTTTTCAACGTCCCTACGTAGATATTATGTGTCATCCACTACTGGGAGAAAGCCAGACTTCCGCCAGATTAACGTTATCCTTGGCGAGGCCAAACTAAAGTTGTCTTGGTGTTGGTTCCTTAGTGATAACCCAAACACAAACACAAACACACCTCCAGTGTCCACTCTAGGGCCGTGTTCTCCTGCAGCACCAGTAGGAAGAAAGAACTCAGGTTCCTCACCAACTGAATCTTTTGGCACGGGGAGCGTGAGTCATCTCGACACGCCTTTTAACGCCCGTACGAGGTGCGGAGTGCAGTCGGTCTGTAACGTAGGACATGTCATGTGTTATTGGTCCCAGTCGGTCTAGAACGTTGGGCCTGACGTGTGTTGGGGGACCAAGTCGGTCTTGAATGGTGGGCCTGACAGGTCTTGAGACCTGACATGTCTCCCTGAAGGTGGGCCTGACAAGTGTGGTGGGCTGCATTTCCTCATGGATGGCGGGTCTGGTAGGGAGTGTGGGCTGCAGTGCCACTTGAGTGGGCGAGGTCACTTGGTCAGCATCAGTGGGACGGTGAGGTTTCACTTTTGCACAGCGACCGTTGACGGAAAGTGGTGTCACGTCGGCAAGAAGTGCCTTCTTGTAGGAGGCATAGCAGGAGTACTGGATGACGGCAATCCCGCGGTGGTTCTCGTAGGTCGTGTAGGACTGCATGTCGAAGCGAACGATGTCGCCGAACTGCTTGAAGAATTCCCAGACGTTCGTCCTTGAGATTTTGTATGGAACGTTGACGACCCTGATGGTATACCGCTGCAGGACGGTTTTGAGAACCCCTTGCAACTGCTCGTTGGTGGGCACGATGACATGTATGTCGTCATCATCGCAGCCCAACTCATCTATATGTGGGAGTCGGGTCTCGTGTGGTGGACGGTCCAGCAAATCCTCCTCATCGTGGAAAGGCAGGTAGGCCTGGTCAAGGAGGGCGACCCAGAGCACCTGCTGCTGCTCGACCACCTCCACAACTGAGCTTTTTGCAAAAACTTCCATGTTGAAGATACTAAGATTACGTTGTGCACTTTACGAAGTAACCTCGGTTATCCTTGTACGTCCACAAATATAGTGAGTCTAAATATAGTAAGGTACCCCCATGCTCTAATATCCTACATAGAAATAAAAGCATAGTCGACTTCATACAAACAAAAGCATGTCAACTTCGGCGATTTTGAATGCAGAGACCATCTAAAATATTGTAGGTGGGTTAATGGTTATTACATGGTGACCAGGGGTACAGGTGGATGGGACAGACTGGATATAGTGAAGATCGATAGATGGGACAGACAGGGTATAGTGAATATCCATAGATGGGACAGACTGGGTACAGTGAAGATTGATAGATGGGACAGACAGGGTATAGTGAATATCCATAGATGGGACAGACAGGGTATAGTGAATATCCATAGATGGGAGAGACAGGGTGTAGTGAAGATGCATACATGGGACTGACAGGGTACAGTGAAGATTCGTAGATGGGACAGACAGGGTATAGTGAAGATCCATCGGTGGGACAGACAGGGTATAGTGAAGATCGATAGATGGGACAGACAGGGTATAGTGAAGATCGATAGATGGTGGCAGACAGGGTATAGTGAAGATCGATAGATGGGGACAGACAGTGTATAATGAAAACAAATAGATGGGACAGATTGGTTATAGTGATCGATAGATGGGACAGACTGGTTATATTGGCGATCGATAGATGGAAATGTTGGCACAAACAAACAATGGCCAGGTGGTTATGAGTAGCAGTTCTCTGTTACTTGCAGGTCAGAACTTAATGATGGTGAGAGATTATGGTGTCTCCCTTTGTAGTGAACATGATGGTGAGAGATAATGGTGTCTCCCTCTGTAGTGAACATGATGGTGAGAGATAATGGTGTCTCCCTCTGTAGTGAACATGACGGTGAGAGATAATGGTGTCTCTCTCTGCAGTGAACATAATGGTGATAGATAATGGTGTCTCTCTCTGCAGTGAACATGATGGTGAGAGATAATGGTGTCTCTCTCTGTAGTGAACATGACGGTGAGAGATAATGGTGTCTGTGATTCGGTACGTAGAACTCACATGAGATTAATCAGATATATGATTATGAGCAGAAAAAGATGTTATCTATGTGTGATATGTAAGAGGAGGAAAACTACTCCCACACATCACATATTACACACATTTCCACAGGACAAAGAGAGGTAAGGGGTATTGTTGTGATGGAATTGGTAAGACATTCATAAATATAAACGTAGAATGGGATAAATCTAAGACAAGTAGATAACAAACAACCACATTTTTCTACAAACTCAACAAAGACAAAGGCGAATTTTTTAGATATCAAGAAGTACATACCATATTTCCCCAATACCTACAGTTTTGTAATTAAAGAAAAAAATATTCTTGAGCTTACTTATTGACGAGTCACTTATGCTAGTTAACTTTGTTTTCAAGCTCATTATTGTTAGAGTATTTCCAATCATCTCTTATCTGCATAATTACTTCATCAGGATCATTAGGCTTACTTGGACCAATTACAGGATATGTATGTAAATATGTTGCTTTAATGTTAAAGAATGAAATATGTCCTGGTTGATATGGCATGATTGTTGATGAAACCGTCCAGTTGATTTGGTCCCTAACATTGTGTTTAATGTTACCTACATATGTTATTGCTCATAGTTGTCTCAAGTCGTCCGTACAATAATTCATCCTTGGGAAAAACATAAAAGAAAACAAGTTTTAGATTATTTTCATTTTTTAAACTGAAAACTCATTGTAAAGTTTGTACAACTACACACACACACACACACACACACACACACACACACACACACACACACGCACACACGCACACACACACACACACACACACACACACACACACACACACACACACATATATACACACACACCATCATTGATGTCATATGTTTCCACTACAAGCTACATGACACTCTCCACAAGAGGTAATTCTGCCCAGTGTACACCCTCTACCGTATCCTGCTATCTTCACTATATTGATGTTTCATCTTCACTACACTAGTGCTTCAACTTCACTCTGTTAATCTATCATCTAGGATATTAAATCAATGAGGAAACGCTAGTCTACTATATTTTTGTGTGGCTTCACTATATTTTTGCAAGTGCTGGTCTATGAAAGTTTACTTCGTCAAGTAAATCACTCATCTCACCAGATCGCAGAAATGACTCACGTCCGCGCTGCCCATCGGTACCCTGGCAAGGAATCCTTCCTTGAATTTTTCGAGGCTCACATCCAGCAAACCGGGGCTGTTAAAGATTGTATAAGCCGAACTGAGCTATATTTGCGATACTGTGAATTCTGCGAAGGGTTCGGGTACGAGAAAGCTGCCGTCCTGAACGTCGGCAGAACACTGGGACGGTGGGGCATCAAGGCAGATCGCAGACTTGGAGGACGCAACGGCCGCCACCAGGAGTACGCCTACACCAGAATTGCCTGGTTGTCCAGCAGTGAGGGCCTGGCCCAGGGAGGAAAGCGGTGCCTTCCAGAATGCCAAAGGCCTTCCAGGAAGAGATCACGTCTGGATATCGAACCCGTGCACGAGAGAGTAGTGGTGAAGATCCAGACTCGGCATCAAGATGATGATGACCTGTGCAAAGGCGGACCCAGCGAGGAAACTGGTGTAGTTGACACAGGAGCAGCCGCCATCCCCATCAATGTTTCTTTGGCTCCCACCAAACAACGGGGCAAAGTGATGCCTACCACTGAATTGGTGACCTTGATCTCCTACTTCTATGGGGATGAATCAGGCTTGGTGGATCCCGACGTACTCGTACTGGTCGTCGATGAAGACCCTGATGTGTCCGTCGCTGCGACTGGAGGATCTGCAGGACCTGCAGCAGCAGCCGACCCTAAAGCTGAAGCGGCCGTGTTGAAGATTAAAGTCCACACCACCAACATTCATCCCTGAAATTCCTTGAACCTTAAGTTCCCGTCGCTGAGATTGGAGAAGCTGCTCTTCCTCCAGCAGTCGACCCTGTTATACCCGGTCCTCAGAAGACATTTCCTATGGCAAAAGTTCTCATTCAGTTGCAAATTATTGACAAACTATTGCACGGATGAAGCGGTTATCATAAAGGATTAAATCCTTAGGAAACGTTCCTACCATTTATCAGTCCCATCTACTGGGAAGGAAAAAAAGAATAAGAAAAATACATCCATTGTGTTGGTTGCCATAAACATGGCACAAATGGACCCTAAGTCGAACTGCTGACCTCCTAGTGGTAGGGTCCGGGCAACTTTGAGGGAACATTAACCTTCAAAGGCTAACAGCAGTCGCACAAAAACAATAAAGATTAATCATTATTAGTCATTTACAATAATCATAGACGATGGTTATAGCCTCGCCCATTAATCATCTCATTCGCTGTGAACGAAATCATAGGCGACTCTGATTGCACCTACATCTATCAGTCTGCCTATTTATATAACCTTTTATCTGTCTATCGTCCCTGTTCGATGGTTTTCTGTATCATGTAAATCTCAGCCATTGAAATGTCCTGAGATCAATGTCGAAGAAGTGAACAAAAGATTTCTAGTTTGGACTGAAATACTTAGCCCCGTTTTTGCACATTTTCTCACCATTTATCCACCATTCATTCCCCTTAAGGATCTACGAACTATCTTCAGAGTTGTATTACAAATATATGAAACATGTCACCAACTCACTGTTTTGTTCATATTTCTTGCTATATTACATCTGTCAGTTTTTTAAATGCAATCATCGGATGATTATGGCTGTGTCTACACACTACCGCCATCTGGCCAACCTGGTACATATGATCATTTAAACTCTGACATTTTAACAAATTGTTTCAAAACGAGTCCATGAAACGCGAACTTAAAATTCATCCATTTAACTCCCTCATTCATTAAGCAACATCTAAACATCATCATTTGAACGTAAATCTTCCAGCTGCATTATGTCAACAAAGTCCTTTTAGATACGTCATTAGGTTAGGTTGGTTTAGGTTAGGTTAATTAACCTCGTCAATTAAACACTTTAATACTACTATGCAACAGTGAACTTTTACACACCGTCATATTCCAGCTGTTGTATGAAATGCTTCACATAACTAAAGAATTTTAAAGTGAATTATTTTAGCGATATTCTTGGAATTCTGCACTCTAATATGTACCTTTAAATTCTGTCTGTAGAGGTACACATGACCTTTAAATTCCACCAGAGCAATGGGAGTTTGTATAATTAATTTAACTCTGCCACTGAACGCGAACTTTTAAATTCAGCTGGGCGGCCTCTTATTCCCTGGCTGCCATTCATACTTTGTCCTTTTAAACTGTGTTTATATCGCTCTCATTCACTCTTAATTTCGATCGTCTCTGATATTTCAGTCGTAAAATTTGTTCATGTTGCCATATTACTTTAGTTAAGGTTTATGGTTAAACCTAAAGAATCTACAGTGTTTACAGTGACGGAGCCACCTGTATGTTGTACCAGACGACCAGTAATGTATGTTGATTGACGTCTACAGTGATGGAGACACCTGTATGTTGTACCAGACAACCAGTAATGTATGGTGACTGACGTCTACAGTGAGGGAGCCACCTGTATGTTGTACCAGACAACCGGTAATGTATGGTGTCTGACGTCTACAGTGACGGAGCCACCTGTATGTTGTACCAGACAACCAGTAATGTATGGTGACTGACGTCTACAGTGACGGAGCCACCTGTATGTTGTACCAGACAACCATTAATGTATGGTGACTGACGTCTACAGTGACGGAGCCACCTGTATGTTGTACCAGACAACCAGTAATGTATAGTGACTGACGTCTACAGTGACGAGGCCACCTGTATGTTGTACCAGACAACCAGTAATGTATGGTGACTGACGTCTACAGTGACGGAGCCACCTGTATGTTGTACCAGACAACCAGTAATGTATGGTGACTGACGTCTACAGTGACGAGGCCACCTGTATGTTGTACCAGACAACCAGTAATGTATGGTGACTGACGTCTACAGTGACGGAGCCACCTGTATGTTGTACCAGACAGCCAGTAATGTATGGTGACTGACGTCTACAGTGACGAGGCCACCTGTATGTTGTACCAGACAACCGGTAATGTATGGTGACTGACGTCTACAGTGACGGAGCCACCTGTATGTTGTACCAGACAACCAGTAATGTATGGTGACTGACGTCTACAGTGACGAGGCCACCTGTATGTTGTACCAGAAAACCAGTAATGTATGGTGACTGACGTCTACAGTGACGAGGCCACCTGTATGTTGTACCAGACAGCCAGTAATGTATGGTGACTGACGTCTACAGTGACGAGGCCACCTGTATGTTGTACCAGACAACCGGTAATGTATGGTGACTGACGTCTACAGTGACGGAGCCACCTGTATGTTGTACCAGACAACCAGTAATGTATGGTGACTGACGTCTACAGTGACGGAGCCACCTGTATGTTGTACCAGACAACCAGTAATGTATGGTGTCTGACGTCTACAGTGACGAGGCCACCTGTATGTTGTACAGTCTCTGACTAAAATGTTGAGGGTCCACTAGCGAGGTCAAGGCTTTCGAATTCGAATCATGATGGTATCGGAACCGTTGTGAATCATGATGGTATCGGAACCATTGTGAATCATGATGGTATGGGAGCCGTTATGAATCATGATGGTATGGGAACCGTTTTGAATCATGATGGTATTGGAACAGATATGAATCATGATGGTGCGGGAACCGTTATGAATCATGATGGTATGGGATCCGTTATGAATCATGATGGTATGGGAACCGTTATGAATCATGATGGTATGGGAACCGTTATGAATCATGATGGTATGGGAACAGTTATGAATCATGATGGTATGGGAACCGTTATGAATCATGATGGTATGGGAACAGTTATGAATCATGATGGTATGGGAACCGTTATGAATCATGATGGTATGGGAACCGTTATGAATCATGATGGTATGGGAACAGTTATGAATCATGATGATATCAGAACCGTTATGAATCATGATGGTATGGGAACAGTTATGAATCATGATGGTATGGGAACCGTTGTGAATCATGATGGTATGGGAACCGTTATGAATCATGATGGTATGGGAACCGTTATGAATCATGATGGTATCGGAACCGTTATGAATCATGATGGTATGGGAACCGTTATGAATCATGATGGTATGGGAACCGTTATGAATCATGATGGTATGGGAACAGATATGAATCATGATGGTATTGGAACCGTTGTGAATCATGATGGTGCGGGAACCGTTATGAATCATGATGGTATGGGAACCGTTATGAATCATGATGGTATGGGAACCGTTATGAATCATGATGGTATGGGAACCGTTATGAATCATGATGGTATGGGAACCGTTGTGAATCATGATGGTGCGGGAACCGTTATGAATCATGATGGTATGGGAACCGTTATGAATCATGATGGTATGGGAACCGTTGTGAATCATGATGGTATGGGAACAGATATGAATCATGATGGTATTGGAACAGATATGAATCATGATGGTGCGGGAACCGTTATGAATCATGATGGTATGGGAACCGTTATGAATCATGATGGTATGGGAACCGTTATGAATCATGATGGTATGGGAACCGTTATGAATCATGATGGTGCGGGAACCGTTATGAATCATGATGGTATGGGAACCGTTATGAATCATGATGGTATGGGAACCGTTATGAATCATGATGGTATCGCAACCGTTATGAATCATGATGATATCAGAACCGTTATGAATCATGATGGTATGGGAACCGTTATGAATCATGATGGTGCGGGAACCGTTATGAATCATGATGGTATGGGAACCGTTATGAATCATGATGGTATGGGAACCGTTATGAATCATGATGGTATGGGAACCGTTATGAATCATGATGGTATGGGAACAGTTATGAATCATGATGGTATGGGAACCGTTATGAATCATGATGGTATCGGAACCGTTATGAATCATGATGGTATGGGAACCGTTATGAATCATGATGGTATGGGAACCGTTATGAATCATGATGGTATGGGAACCGTTATGAATCATGATGATATCAGAACCGTTATGAATCATGATGGTGCGGGAACCGTTATGAATCATGATGGTATGGGAACCGTTATGAATCATGATGGTATGGGAACCGTTATGAATCATGATGGTGCGGGAACCGTTATGAATCATGATGGTATGGGAACCGTTATGAATCATGATGGTATGGGAACCGTTATGAATCATGATGGTATGGGAACCGTTATGAATCATGATGATATCAGAACCGTTATGAATCATGATGGTGCGGGAACCGTTATGAATCATGATGGTATGGGAACCGTTATGAATCATGATGGTATGGGAAACGTTATGAATCATGATGGTATGGGAAACGTTATGAATCATGATGGTATGGGAACCGTTATGAATCATGATGGTATCGGAACCGTTATGAATCATGATGGTATGGGAACCGTTATGAATGATGATGGTATGGGAAACGTTATGAATCATGATGGTATGGGAACCGTTATGAATCATGATGGTATGGGAACCGTTATGAATCATGATGGTATGGGAACCGTTATGAATCATGATGGTATGGGAAACGTTATGAATCATGATGGTATGGGAACCGTTATGAATCATGATGGTATGGGAACCGTTATGAATCATGATGGTATGGGAACAGTTATGAATCATGATGGTATGGGAACCGTTGTGAATCATGATGGTATCGGAACCGTTATGAATCATGATGGTATCGGAACCGTTATGAATCATGATGGTATCGGAACCGTTATGAATTATGATGGTATGGGAAACGTTATGAATCATGATGGTATGGGAACCGTTATGAATTATGATGGTATGGGAAACGTTATGAATCATGATGGTATGGGAACCGTTATGAATTATGATGGTATGGGAACCGTTATGAATCATGATGGTATGGGAACCGTTATGAATCATGATGGTATGGGAACCGTTATGAATCATGATGGTGTGGGAACCGTTATGAATTATGATGGTATGGGAACCGTTATGAATCATGATGGTATGGGAACCGTTATGAATCATGATGGTATGGGAACCGTTATGAATCATGATGGTATGGGAACCGTTATGAATCATGATGGTATGGGAACCGTTATGAATCATGATGGTATGGGAACCGTTATGAATCATGATGGTATGGGAACCGTTATGAATCATGATGGTATGGGAACCGTTATGAATTATGATGGTATGGGAAACGTTATGAATCATGATGGTATGGGAACCGTTGTGAATCTCGTACCTATGATTCATAGTGAGTGAACCCAGGTGCCTTGGTGTGGTAACATAGCTGTTCTGGTGAGGGTGGAGGTGACGGGTACGGACTTACCAGTGAATTATCATCCATGGCATTATTTTGGACGGGTTTAATGACGTTTTGTCACACCTGCCACACTTGTTTAGTGTTAATTCTCATTTATTTCACGATTTTGGGTTGTTTCCAGCCTATCTATTTTCCAGATTATATTGTTATAATGGCCACTACCTGGACACAGAGTGTCACAAAATGAAATAATTGCTTAGGGTTAAATTAAGAACAGAGAAACTTGGCAACTTGAGCTTGAACAGTTATGTGCTACTCTGCCGCCCGCAGTCATGTTGGCAACGCTGGTCAGTCGTGATGGCTTAGTCCCGGCGACTCCACTTCCCCCCTGGCCGGCCGCCTGGGGGCGCTCCAATCTGGACTTTTTTTCGCTCTGGATATTTCTTTTTGTCTCCTACTTGTTATCTTAAATAATCAACATAATGAAGATGTTCACCGCAATATAATGATACTGTGTACGCAGAGATATAAAACTGATACAGTATCGATTTAAATTTTAACGATAAAATTGGTGGTCAAAATAGCAACAACCAATGAGGTGTGCGTGTCAGGTAGCCGGCCTGGAGGGAAGTGGAGTCGGCCGGTTATGGTAGTAGTGTTGCCAACATGACTGCGGTATAGCTATAGGTAATGATAGACTTTACGTTTGTCTTACACAACAACACAGAGCCGGGCCCCCGGGGAACTGAGTGAGTCTTTACCTTTCCAAGGTTTCTGGGAATCGAGACTAAACACTGGAGACTGAGTTTATATCCCTCATACATCAGTATTATAAGGATCCGTTATACTGCTTCCAGCAATTAGAGAGAGAGAGAGAGAGAGAGAGAGAGAGAGACTCATGGGGTTGTGTGATGTAGAATAACCATACAGGACGAACAGGAACATTAGTTTATTGCAGTAACATGACAAATTAACCTTAATTACATTTAATGTGACCTTCATCCCCCAGCCACGGCCATCAACAACTTGGTGAATCCTTGTGGCAACACAATGGACGAAGTTTGTGCATAAAGAGAAGAATGACACAACAATACCAGGCATTAGAAGCCTCCCATATGTAGGATAACCAGACTTACATTCTCTCGAAGGCCACACAATGAGGGCTCATGTGATACAGGTTTAGAAAAGCAGGTTTGTTGATTGATACAGAGCAGACCTTAGATTTTAGCCTGACAACAATGAACCTTTATTACCATGAATTTCCATATGACAACAAACAGAAAAAAAGATCAATATCTCACCATAGATATGTCTCAAGATATCTTGCTATATATAAAGACTGTAAAGATCAATATCTGACCATAGATATGTCTCAAGATATCTTGTTATATATAAAGAGTGTAAAGATCAATATCTGACCATAGATATGTCTCAATATATCTTGTTATATATAAAGACTGTAAAGATCAATATATGACCATAGATATGTCTCAAGATATCTTGCTATATATAAAGACTGTAAAGATCAATATATGACCATAGATATGTCTCAAGATATCTTGCTATATATAAAGACTGTAAAGATCAATATTTGACCATATATATGTCTCAAGATATCTTGCTATATATAAAGACTGTAAAGATCAATATATGACCATAGATATGTCTCAAGATATCTTGCTATATATAAAGACTGTAAAGATCAATATATGACCATAGATATGTCTCAAGATATCTTGCTATATATAAAGACTGTAAAGATCAATATCTGGCCATAGATATGTCTCAAGATATCTTGCTATATATAAAGAGTGTAAAGATCAATATATGACCATAGATATGTCTCAAGATATCTTGCTATATAAAAAGACTGTAAAGATCAATATATGACCATAGATATGTCTCAAGATATCTTGCTATATATAAAGACTGTAAAGATCAATATCTGACCATAGATGTGTCTCAATATATCTTGCTATATATAAAGATTGTAAAGATCAATTTATGACCATAGATATGTCTCAAGATATCTTGCTATATATAAAGACTATAAAGATCAATATATGACCATAGATATGTCTCAAGATATCTTGCTATATATAAAGATATATAAAGATATATATATATATATATATATATAAGATATATATATGTATATTATCCCTGGGGATAGGGGTGAAAGAATACTTCCCACGTATTCCTCGCGTGTCGTAGAAAGCGACTAGAGGGGACGGGAGCGGGGGGCCGGAAATCCTCCCCTCCTTGTATTAACTTTCTAAAATGGGAAACAGAAGAAGGAGTCACGCGGGGAGTGATCATCCTCCTCGAAGGCTCAGAGTGGGGTGCCTAAATGTGTGTGGATGTAACCAAGATGTGAAAAAAGGAGAGATAGGTAGTATGTTTGAGGAAAGGAACCTGGATGTTTTGGCTCTGAGTGAAACGAAGCTCAAGGGTAAAGGGGAAGAGTGGTTTGGAAATGTCTGGGGAGTGAAGTCAGGGGTTAGTGAGAGGACAAGAGCAAGGGAAGGAGTAGCAATACTCCTGAAACAGGAGTTGTGGGAGTATGTGATAGAATGTAAGAAAGTAAATTCTCGATTAATATGGGTAAAATTGAAAGTTGATGGAGAGAGGTGGGTGATTATTGGTGCATATGCACCTGGGCATGAGAAGAAAGATCATGAGAGGCAAGTGTTTTGGGAGCAGCTAAATGAGTGTGTTAGCGGTTTTGATGCACGAGACCGGGTTATAGTGATGGGTGATTTGAATGCAAAGGCGAGTAATGTGGCAGTTGAGGGATTAATTGGTATGCATGGGGTGTTCAGTGTTGTAAATGGAAATGGTGAAGAGCTTGTAGATTTATGTGCTGAAAAAGGACTGATGATTGGGAATACCTGGTTTAAAAAGCGAGATATACATAAGTATACTTATGTAAGTAGGAGAGATGGCCAGAGAGCGTTATTGGATTACGTGTTAATTGACAGGCGTGCGAAAGAGAGACTTTTGGATGTTAATGTGCTGAGAGGTGCAACTGGAGGGATGTCTGATCATTATCTTGTGGAGGCTAAGGTGAAGATTAGTATGGGTTTTCAGAAAAGAGGAGTGAATGTTGGGGTGAAGAAGGTGGTGAGAGTAAGTGAGCTTGGGAAGGAGACCTGTGTGGGGAAGTACCAGGAGAGACTGTGTACAGAATGGAAAAAGGTGAGAACAATGGAAGTAAGGGGAGTCGGGGAGGAATGGGATGTATTTAGGGAATCAGTGATGGATTGCGCAAAAGATGCTTGTGGCATGAGAAGAGTGGGAGGTGGGCTGTTTAGAAAGGGTAGTGAGTGGTGGGATGAAGAAGTAAGAGTATTAGTGAAAGAGAAGAGAGAGGCATTTGGACGATTTTTGCAGGGAAAAAATGCAATTGAGTGGGAGAAGTATAAAAGAAAGAGACAGGAGGTCAAGAGAAAGGTGCAAGAGGTGAAAAAAAGGGCAAATGAGAGTTGGGGTGAGAGACTATCAGTAAATTTTAGGGAGAATAAAAAGATGTTCTGGAAGGAGCTAAATAGGGTGCGTAAGACAAGGGAGCAAATGGGAACTTCAGTGAAGGGCGTAAATGGGGAGGTGATAACAAGTAGCGGTGATGTGAGAAGGAGATGGAATGAGTATTTTGAAGGTTTGTTGAATGTGTCTGATGACAGAGTGGCAGATATAGGGTGTTTTGGTCGAGGTGGTGTGCAAAGTGAGAGGGTTAGGGAAAATGATTTGATAAACAGAGAGGAGGTAGTAAAAGCTTTGCGGAAGATGAAAGCCGGCAAGGCAGCAGGTTTGGATGGTATTGCAGTGGAATTTATTAAGAAAGGGGGTGACTGTATTGTTGACTGGTTGGTAAGGTTATTTAATGTATGTATGACTCATGGTGAGGTGCCTGAGGATTGGCGGAATGCGTGCATAGTGCCATTGTACAAAGGCAAAGGGGATAAGAGTGAGTGCTCAAATTACAGAGGTATAAGTTTGTTGAGTATTCCTGGTAAATTATATGGGAGGGTATTGATTGAGAGGGTGAAGGCATGTACAGAGCATCAGATTGGGGAAGAGCAGTGCGGTTTCAGAAGTGGTAGAGGATGTGTGGATCAGGTGTTTGCTTTGAAGAATGTATGTGAGAAATACTTAGAAAAGCAAATGGATTTGTATGTAGCATTTATGGATCTGGAGAAGGCATATGATAGAGTTGATAGAGATGCTCTGTGGAAGGTATTAAGAATATATGGTGTGGGAGGCAAGTTGTTAGAAGCAGTGAAAAGTTTTTATCGAGGATGTAAGGCATGTGTACGTGTAGGAAGAGAGGAAAGTGATTGGTTCTCAGTGAATGTAGGTTTGCGGCAGGGGTGTGTGATGTCTCCATGGTTGTTTAATTTGTTTATGGATGGGGTTGTAAAGGAGGTAAATGCAAGAGTCCTGGAAAGAGGGGCAAGTATGAAGTCTGTTGGGGATGAGAGAGCTTGGGAAGTGAGTCAATTGTTGTTCGCTGATGATACAGCGCTGGTGGCTGATTCATGTGAGAAACTGCAGAAGCTGGTGACTGAGTTTGGTAAAGTGTGTGGAAGAAGAAAGTTGAGAGTAAATGTGAATAAGAGCAAGGTTATTAGGTACAGTAGGGGTGAGGGTCAAGTCAATTGGGAGGTGAGTTTGAATGGAGAAAAACTGGAGGAAGTGAAGTGTTTTAGATATCTGGGAGTGGATCTGTCAGCGGATGGAACCATGGAAGCGGAAGTGGATCATAGGGTGGGGGAGGGGGCGAAAATTTTGGGAGCCTTGAAAAATGTGTGGAAGTCGAGAACATTATCTCGGAAAGCAAAAATGGGTATGTTTGAGGGAATAGTGGTTCCAACAATGCTGTATGGTTGCGAGGCGTGGGCTATGGATAGAGATGTGCGCAGGAGGATGGATGTGCTGGAAATGAGATGTTTGAGGACAATGTGTGGTGTGAGGTGGTTTGATCGAGTAAGTAACGTAAGGGTAAGAGAGATGTGTGGAAATAAAAAGAGCGTGGTCGAGAGAGCAGAAGAGGGTGTTTTGAAATGGTTTGGGCACATGGAGAGAATGAGTGAGGAGAGATTGACCAAGAGGATATATGTGTCGGAGGTGGAGGGAACGAGGAGAAGAGGGAGACCAAATTGGAGGTGGAAAGATGGAGTGAAAAAGATTTTGTGTGATCGGGGCCTGAACATGCAGGAGGGTGAAAGGAGGGCAAGAAATAGAGTGAATTGGAGTCATGTGGTATACAGGGGTTGACGTGCTGTCAGTGGATTGAAGCAAGGCATGTGAAGCGTCTGGGGTAAACCATGGAAAGCTGTGTAGGTATGTATATTTGCGTGTCTGGACGTGTGTATGTACATGTGTATGGGGGGGGGGGGGTTGGGCCATTTCTTTCATCTGTTTCCTTGCGCTACCTCGCAAACGCGGGAGACAGCGACAAAGTATAAAAAAAAAAAAAAAAAAAAAAAAAAATATAAAGACTGTAAAGAGAATCAGAGATAAAACAGAAGTAATGAAAAGTAGATTACTTGTGTTGATGGTAAGGACAAGTAGGGACTTCATGACAACATGATGAAGGTTCTGTAACAACCAATGATTTCTAATATTTTTATGATTAAATAAAACTAATATGTATTTGTCTTAGTTAACTGGGTTGACTATTGGGGTTGATTTATAAATTTTGCACAATTATATCAGTCAGAGTTAACCAAACCTCTGGTGGACCATTGCGGTGGGGTAGGAAGCAATTTCTTCCCCATCCAAAAAAATTAATGATGAAGAGGTAGTTCTTGGCTATTATAGTGAACAACCGAAAATAATGGCAAGTCACTTGTTCAAGCAGGAGTCTGGCATCTACGTCAGGTACTCAGTATAAATCATCATTGATTTTAATCTTTG
>NW_027264089.1:0-29225 GCF_036320965.1 Panulirus ornatus | reverse complement strand
TAATAACAATGATAATCAATAATAATAAAATAATAATAATAACCGGTTGCATGATTATTATGATAATGAACACTTAAATTATATTTTGTCATTCCCATAAATGCGTCTACACACACACACACACACACACACACACACACACACATAGCTTCCATGACAGAAAAAACACGGAAAATCTGAAATCATCAGTTGCATTCCAACACAATACAGCGACATCAGCGGTGCATCGGTCATGTGTAGCGGTAAATGCGACCTGGGAGACGATAGATAGATGAGAGAGAGAGAGAGAGAGAGAGAGAGAGAGAGAGAGAGAGAGAGAGAGAGAGAGAGAGAGAGAGAGAGAGAGAGAGAGACTATGACTCTCGTAATCACTCGATGCAGCCTTGCGCCACCGTCAGTAGCTGGACGCCCCGTGGACACCTTTGGGGGAATAGAATCCTCGAGGAGGCTGCATCATCTATCGTCGAGTGGGAGGTGTGGGTTGCAGACTCATTCCAAGGGTGAACAGCTTTCCATCTCCTCTACTCAAATGTCTGTTTCACTCTCCCCCCCTCGTCTGTACACACTCCGGAGTCGTAGGATGGTCCACTGTCCCTCTATATCTATCTATCTATCTTTCTATCTGTCATTTGGTTCATTCATCTATTCCCTCTTTAGGGAAGTAATACAAAAAGGGAAGATGTCCATCACCCGCCCGGCACCCGTCCCTCGTAGACGTGTCGCCATCATCACACCTGACGGACCGACTCCAGCCACCATCCTAGCCAACACCTCCACCACCACCATCACCATCCCGGGAGCAAATGTTCTTTGTTTCCATCACTTTCCTGTTTAATTATTCCTTGTCATGTCTTCCTTATATCATTGCGACACATGTAGGTCATGGCGGAGTCCCAAGCAGATAGCAGATTGGAGAGGCGACGTTGGGGGAAACGTGGCTCCTCAAGAAGATATTTGACCTCAGGGTAAGACATATCCTAAAAAAGCAGTTGCTATTGTGGCAAATAGAATGAAGACTCCAATTATTCATACTTCGATGAATAAGAAAGATCCATAATAAATGCCTGGTCCAATGTGTATGTAAAGGCAAATAAAAAGAAATGCTGCCCCATTGACGTGTATTGTTTAGAGCAGTCGCGCGTAGTTAACCTCCCGGTAAGTGTGCGCTGCTCTAGAAAAAGCTAAGTTAATATCGGCTGCCTACGTAGTGTATGGCTAAAAAGATTCCTGTCAGAATCTGAACTGATAAACATAAGCCTCAGAGCCAAAGTTTCAGAGTGTTGAGATATTTCCTGGAATGGATATATCTGCTATAACTCCGTTTATAATTCTAAATATAGGATGTGTTTTTCGGATCGGTGTTGTTATTTATTTTGATAAGCGTAATGCTCCTAGAAAGACTTATGTCATTTCAACTACAACAATAAATGTAAAGAGTAAGTACAAGATTGCTACAATAGTTATTTTTGTAACGGGAAAATTATAAATGAGTAGTGTTAAATCAGATGAATAATCTGAAGCACTTTTAGCAAATTGAAAAGAGTTTAGTATGGTAAGTTTTGTATTGTTTGGGGGAGTTTAACTATTGGCATACCTTATAGAATTATAGAATTAAATTTTGAATCAATATTGTGGTATATTTCTTCCGTATTAACTTTTTTAATGAAACTTCCTATGTATTGATTTCATATTTGCTTTTTTAATGAAACTTCCTATGTATTGATTTCATATTTGCTTTTTTGATGAAACTTCCTATGTATTGATTTCATATTTGCTTTTTTAATGAAACTTCCTATGTATTGATTTCATATTTGCTTTTTTAATGAAACTTCCTATGTATTGATTTCATATTTGCTTTTTTAATGAAACTTCCTATGTATTGATTTCATATTTGCTTTTTTAATGAAACTTCCTATGTATTGATTTCATATTTGCTTTTTTAATGAAACTTCCTATGTATTGATTTCATATTTGCTTTTTTAATGAAACTTCCTATGTATTGATTTCATATTTGCTTTTTTAATGAAACTTCCTATGTATTGATTTCATATTTGCTTTTTTAATGAAACTTCCTATGTATTGATTTCATATTTGCTTTTTTAATGAAACTTCCTATGTATTGATTTCATATTTGCTTTTTTAATGAAACTTCCTATGTATTGATTTCATATTTGCTTTTTTAATGAAACTTCCTATGTATTGATTTCATATTTGCTTTTTTAATGAAACTTCCTATGTATTGATTTCATATTTGCTTTTTTAATGAAACTTCCTATGTATTGATTTCATATTTGCTTTTTTAATGAAACTTCCTATGTATTGATTTCATATTTGCTTTTTTAATGAAACTTCCTATGTATTGATTTCATATTTGCTTTTTTAATGAAACTTCCTATGTATTGATTTCATATTTGCTTTTTTAATGAAACTTCCTATGTATTGATTTCATATTTGCTTTTTTAATGAAACTTCCTATGTATTGATTTCATATTTGCTTTTTTAATGAAACTTCCTATGTATTGATTTCATATTTGCTTTTTTAATGAAACTTCCTATGTATTGATTTCATATTTGCTTTTTTGATGAAACTTCCTATGTATTGATTTCATATTTGCTTTTTTAATGAAACTTCCTATGTATTGATTTCATATTTGCTTTTTTAATGAAACTTCCTATGTATTGATTTCATATTTGCTTTTTTAATGAAACTTCCTATGTATTGATTTCATATTTGCTTTTTTAATGAAACTTCCTATGTATTGATTTCATATTTGCTTTTTTAATGAAACTTCCTATGTATTGATTTCATATTTGCTTTTTTAATGAAACTTCCTATGTATTGATTTCATATTTGCTTTTTTAATGAAACTTCCTATGTATTGATTTCATATTTGCTTTTTTAATGAAACTTCCTATGTATTGATTTCATATTTGCTTTTTTAATGAAACTTCCTATGTATTGATTTCATATTTGCTTTTTTAATGAAACTTCCTATGTATTGATTTCATATTTGCTTTTTTAATGAAACTTCCTATGTATTGATTTCATATTTGCTTTTTTAATGAAACTTCCTATGTATTGATTTCATATTTGCTTACGTATGTTGAGTCTCCGGTAGCTGGTTCTATGATTCTTACTGGCGTTTCATTAGAACTGGGAGGTTATGGGATTATTCGTATTTTACCTTTATTTTCGTTAATTGATCAAAGATTTCTTTGATTGTGAGTTAGTTTGGGAATTGTTGGAGAAGTTTTAGTAAGGTTTATGTGTTTGCGGGAGGTAGATATTAAAACTTTAATTGATTATCCTTCTGTAGCTCATATGGGAATGGTTTTAGTGGGCTTAATAACACTGAGATGGTGGGGGATAACCACGGGCTCTCTTGTAGTTATAGTAGGCCATGGGCTATGTTCTTCAGGTTTATTTTGTTTGGCTAACATGGTTTACGGACGAATTGGGACTCGTAGAATGTTAATTGGAAAGGTTTTGTTTAGATATACACCAAGTATAGGGTTATGGTGATCTGTTCTTAGGATTGGAAATATGGGAGCAACACCTTCAAATTTTGCTGGGAAGAGTCAGATTTTATGTCGTCTGATTGGTTGGAGGAAAATTACTATAATTAGTTTGGGAATACTTCTATCTTTAAGGGTTAGATATATTATCTATATGTATAGAATTAGGCAACATTATTTATTTTATAGGTTATTATTTTATTCTGGGCCGGGCATAATCCGATATTTTTTAATCTTATTAATAACTTCATTGACTTCTTTAAAATGTTTTGATTGTTGAAATTAGAACTTTAACTTTTATACATTATTTGAGTAGTTTAAAGACAACGTTAGTTTGTGGATCCAAAAATATAAATCATTTATCTTAAATAAGCAGAGGAGCTGGGTAGCCACTAAACCTTTATAAACCAAAGCGGTAATACCTCACTGGCCAACGGTTGCCTACTAAACAGAGAGAGAGAGAGAGAGAGAGAGAGAGAGAGAGAGAGAGAGAGAGAGAGAGAGAGAGAGAGATTTGTTTTAGAGTCTAATGGTAGTTTTGAACTGTGTGAAATGTTAAATCAGATTGCCTAATCTCATGTTAACGCTATTCTCACATGTACAGCACTGCCACTGTAACTGTCACTGTCACTGTCACAGAGAAGATAATGAATCATAGATCTCAATAGTTCAGGCAGAAGAAAATGTTACATGGCCTCAACAGCCATAGGACAAGGGAGAGCCAGTTAACGTGAGGAGGACCACCATTACTACCTGTTGTGTACCTGTGTCTCCTTGTCTTACTGATCACAACTCAACGCTTTGGGGAAGAGATGATGGTGGTGGAGCTGCAGTACTGGCCACACCTTCATTGTATCATATACCTGACTTTTCATGTTTGTGTGTGTGTGTGTGTGTGTGTGTGTGTGTGTGTGTGTGTGGATGGGTGACTCAGGATGTACAATTTCCCTTACATTCATCAATAAGATTTTCCTTATGATCACACATGACATCTAGTGACGCCTACATCTGCGGGTAGTCAGTATGATTAAGCAATCTGGCTCTGTATTTCACATGGTGATCCATGCACCAGAGCCACTAACTCAAGCACCAGAACCACCAACTCAAGCACTAGAACCACCAACTCAAGCACTAGAACCACCAACTCAAGCACCATGGCCACCAACTCAAGCAACAGAACCACCAACTCAAGCACTAGAACCACCAACTCAAGCACCATGGCCACCAACTCAAGCACCAGAACCACCAACTCAAACACCAGAACCACCAACTCAAGCACCAGAGCCACCAACTCAAGTACTAGAACCACCAACTCAAGCACTAGAACCACCAACTCAAGCACCATGGCCACCAACTCAAGCAACAGAACCACCAACTCAAGCACTAGAACCACCAACTCAAGAATTAGAACCACCAACTCAAACACCAGAACCACCAACTCAAGCACTAGAAACACCAACTCAAGCACCAGGGCCACCAACTCAAGCAACAGAACCACCAACTCAAGCACTAGAACCACCAACTCAAGCACTAGAACCACCAACTCAAGCACCAGAATCACCAACTCAAGCTCTAGAAACACCAACTCAAGCACCAGGGCCACCAACTCAAGCAACAGAACCACCAACTCAAGCACTAGAACCACCAACTTAAGAACTAGAACCACCAACTCAAACACCAGAACCACCAACTCAAGCACTAGAACCACAAACTCAAGCACCAGAAACACCAACTCAAGCACAAGTACCACCAACTCAAGCACCGAGACCACCAACTCAAGCACCAGAACCACCAACTCAAGCACTAGAACCACCAACTCAAGCACCGAGACCACCAACTCAAGCACCAGAGCCACCAACTCAAGCACTAGAACCACCAACTCAAGCACCGAGACCACCAACTCAAGCACCAGAACCACCAACTCAAGCACATGAACCACCAACTCAAGCACTAGAACCACCAACTCAAGCACTAGAACCACCAACTCAAGCACCAGAACCACCAACTCAAGCACTAGAACCACCAACTCAAGCACCAGGACCACCAACTCAAGCACCAGAACCACCAACTCAAGCACTAGAACCACCAACTCAAGCACTAGAACCACCAACTCAAGCACCAAGACCACCAACTCAAGCACCAGAACCACCAACTCAAGCATCAGAACCACCAACTCAAGCACCAGGACCACCAACTCAAGCACCAGAACCACCAACTCAAGCACTAGAACCACCAACTCAAGCACCAGAACCACCAACTCAAGCACCAGAACCACCAACTCAAGCACCAGAACCACCAACTCAAGCACCAAGACCACCAACTCAAGCACCAGAACCACCAACTCAAGCACCAGAACCACCAACTCAAGCACCAGGACCACCAACTCAAGCACTAGAACCACCAACTCAAGCACCAAGACCACCAACTCAAGCACCAGAACCACCAACTCAAGCACCAGAACCACCAACTCAAGCACTAGAACCACCAACTCAAGCACCAAGACCACCAACTCAAGCACCAGAACCACCAACTCAAGCACATGAACCACCAACTCAAGCACTAGAACCACCAACTCAAGCACCAAGACCACCAACTCAAGCACCAGAACCACCAACTCAAGCACATGAACCACCAACTCAAGCACTAGAACCACCAACTCAAGCACCAAGACCACCAACTCAAGCACCAAGACCACCAACTCAAGCACCAGAACCACCAACTCAAGCACCAAGACCACCAACTCAAGCACTAGGACCACCAACTCAAGCACAGAACCACCAACTCAAGCACCAAGACCACCAACTCAAGCACTAGGACCACCAACTCAAGCACCAAGACCACCAACTCAAGCACCAGAACCACCAACTCAAGCACATGAACCACCAACTCAAGCACCAAGACCACCAACTCAAGCACCAGGACCACCAACTCAAGCACCAGAACCACCAACTCAAGCACCAAGACCACCAACTCAAGCACATGAACCACCAACTCAAGCACCAGAGCCACCAACTCAAGCACCAAGACCACCAACTCAAGCACCAGAACCACCAACTCAAGCACCAGGACCACCAACTCAAGCACCAGAACCACCAACTCAAGCACCAAGACCACCAACTCAAGCACCAGAACCACCAACTCAAGCACCGAGACCACCAACTCAAGCACCAGAACCACCAACTCAAGCACAAGAACCACCAACTCAAGCACTAGAACCACCAACTCAAGCACCAAGACCACCAACTCAAGCACCAGAACCACCAACTCAAGCATCAGAACCATCAACTCAAGCAATAGAACCACTAACTAAAGCACTAGAACCACCAACTCAAGCACCAAGACCACCAACTCAAGCACCAGAAACACCTACTCAAGCACAAGAACCACTAACTCAAGCACTAGGACCACCAACTCAAGCACCAAGACCACCAACTCAAGCACCAGAAACACCAACTCAAGCACAAGAACCACTAACTCAAGCACTAGAACCACCAACTCAAGCACCAAGACCACCAACTCAAGCACCAGAACCACCAACTCAAGCATCAGAACCATCAACTCAAGCAATAGAACCACTAACTCAAGCACTAGAACCACCAACTCAAGCACCAAGACCACCAACTCAAGCACCAGAACCACCAACTCAAGCACCAAGACCACCAACTCAAGCACCAGAACCACCAACTCAAGCACCAAGACCACCAACTCAAGCACCAAGACCACCAACTCAAGCACCAGGACCACCAACTCAAGCACCAGACCACCAACTCAAGCACCAAGACCACCAACTCAAGCACCAAGACCACCAACTCAAGCACCAAGACCACCAACTCAAGCACCAGAACCACCAACTCAAGCACCAGAACCACCAACTCAAGCACCAAGACCACCAACTCAAGCACCAGAACCACCAACTCAAGCACCAGACCACCAACTCAAGCACCAGAACCACCAACTCAAGCACCAAGACCACCAACTCAAGCACCAGGACCACCAACTCAAGCACCAGGACCACCAACTCAAGCACTAGGACCACCAACTCAAGCACTAGGACCACCAACTCAAGCACCAGGACCACCAACTCAAGCACTAGGACCACCAACTCAAGCACCAGAACCACCAACTCAAGCACCAGAACCACCAACTCAAGCACCAGGACCACCAACTCAAGCACTAGGACCACCAACTCAAGCACTAGAACCACCAACTCAAGCACCAGGACCACCAACTCAAGCACTAGACCACCAACTCAAGCAACAGGACCACCAACTCAAGCACCGGAACCACCAACTCAAGCACCAGAACCACCAACTCAAGCACCAGAACCACCAATCCAAGCACCAGGACCACCAACTCAAGCACTAGAGCCACCAACTCAAGCACCAAAACCACCAACTCAAGCACTAGAGCCACCAACTCAAGCACTACAACCACCAACTCAAGCACCAGGACCACCAACTCAAGCACCAGAACCACCAACTCAAGCACCAGGACCACCAACTCAAGCACCAGAACCACCAACTCAAGCACCAGGACCACCAACTCAAGCACCAGAACCACCAACTCAAGCACCAGGACCCCCAACTCAAGCACCAGAATCACCAACTCAAGCATCAGAACCACCAACTCAAACACCAGGAGCACCACTGACTGGTGGGAGGATCTCCATTGGACGTAGGTAGACACCAGATTTATTTACTTCAGAATCAGTATCTCCAGAGTAACCAGACACCAGGACTAGGAACTGACCCTGGCACCTGGACCACCAACCCTCACAGATACCATGAGCACCAGCTGACCCGGGTACAAGGATCACCAGCTGACCTAGGTGCCAGGAGAACCAGCTGATCCAGATACTATGTCACCAGCTGAACTAGGCGATACAATACCTTCACGTTATATTCATACTGTACACGATATATCAACAGAGGCTGGAAGGCAAGAAATCCAAGTGATCACAATAACACGTTTGATCGTTGGCCTGGAATAGACTGGTAATAAGGAAGGAACATGACAACGGGGAAAATGACGTTCGTGTTTCGAGTATTTGGGAATTTTGGGGTAAAATGAAGATGTGTTTGATGTATGGACTAACTAATTATGTTAAAACTAAATACAAAATGTAAGTGAATGATACCAGTTCATGGAGCAGAAATAATCCAGTGATGAACATTATCCTGTTGGCTGACGTCATGTTTAAGTAGGAGGATATTTAGCTAAAGAAAGAACACAGTTGTCGAGCGTAAAAATCACGCCACCTTTGTTTGCAGAATCTTGACTTCATATGATTCGTTCTTTGTATTTCAATTACATCATTGATCGTAATGGTTGTGAGAAGGAAAATACTATGTAGGAGGCAATAAAACACAAACTGGGAACACTTTTACTAGAAGCTCTCGCTGTCCAGCCATTGTTATGAATGAAACTGTAGGAAGCGAAAATGTTTCACCTCCTGTAATGTGTATCATGTGCAGCTATGAAGCTCATCTATTAGATGCACAGGCAAAAGTAGTTTGTCTCATAACTTGGATGAAATGGTTGATAAAGACTGCGAACATAGCAAAGGTGACGAGAAGATGCAGAAATCATATTCCAGAATGAGGCGGCGCTCCTGAAGTAGGTAGTGAGGGATGGGTAACCACAGTATGGATGGGCTACGCTTCATGCTCATAATGAACGAACAAGAACAGTAGTTACTGTAGTTTGTTAACAATTGTGGATGTATTGGGACTTTGCTAGGCAGGAAACTATCATTTCATTCTGTAATTCCTTTTCCCAATATTTTTCTAAACATTTTGTCTTTATCATTTTAGCTTAAATTCATTTCTGTCCTGCATGACTATTCATTTTTCCGCCCTCTGATATAATATAACCTTTCAACCTAATCATTTCAGGAAAGTGACAACATTTCTGATTTCCCACAGCCCTCCAGAACAAGGACAATACACACTGACCGATTTGTTTTTTCAGTAAGCATGGTCGGTACAAGTGATATTAACCTGTGATATCAAACACAGAAAACATGTAAAGTTAAATGTCGTAGCGACCGGTTGATTGTGAGGCTCTGTCATAACCCAACTTTTGTTACTGTTCATTCTGACATTTTCATCATTATTCTCTCAAGACACCTTCAGTAAACCCCTCTGGTTCTTTATCTATGACCCGTTCCTTTTGTTGACATTCAAGAAAGAGATTATAGCTTCAGTCCCCAGCCCCTGTCTGGCTCAGCAGTCGTCGCTCTGGCCTCTACAGGTGGTCGTTATAACTTGAGTTATGGATGCTGTTAGGAGCTGCAGGCCAGATGGCCAGGTTTCAGAGGTCAATACTCGGGCTATAAGGCTGGATAGTGAGCTCGCCAGGGAAGTTGCCCTTCCTAATCCTGTGGTCATTCCGAAGAAGTTTCCAAAACTTCCATTAACACAGACAGCAGATGATACCCTACCGAGCACTCTAACGTTATAGCATTCACTGCAAAGCCGTTCATCTACCTAGTGTAAAAAGTGAAACCTGGAATGAATGTATTTCGTATATATGCCATATAATCATTCTGTGACATATAGATACATTGAAATACTAAGTTTCTTCTGTAAAATAGAAATTTGAGTTGCAATAGATTGATATCCTCCTCCAGGTGATATGAAGCCAGCTGGACCTCACTCCTGGCTCCTCCTCTCATATAGACGAGAGGCTTCACTCACTTCTACACTCGCCACTACACAAACTCTCCCCTGCGAATGCAAAACCATTCCAATTTTGTAGATTCTTCAAACTATCCGCGTGTTATCTTCAGTACGTACATGTATAACATGAGGCAATCTACAGTAGTATATCGGTAGGGCCATGTTGATATTAGAACTCAGTATAGAAATATAACTTTTGTCATTTACTCGCCGGTCCAGGGTTCAAACATGGCCCTGGGAAAAATCGTTAAGTACCGCCCCTTACCACCACATCATGAGGGTCTGTGATTACTGTGCGCGTGTGCTTCCTCGAAGAAAAACTTTTCGTTTTCATCTCAACTGTAACTTTAGCAGTTTCGGTCCCTCAAGCGTCCATGTCAGGCAGGAGTGTAATTCCTCTCTCGCTCTGCCATTCACAACACTCGGAATTTCTAGCTACACTTTCCACTTGAATCTTTCCTTTATTGCTCCAGTCCACAGGAATACACTTCATTCTGACGCGATGGGCTCGCCATGTCCGATGGAAATGTTCTATACCACTCAGTTCTTTCACATTCTTTCAAAAGGAGTGCTTGATTTCACGTCCCGGGGAGAGAGAGAGAGAGAGAGAGAGAGAGAGAGAGAGAGAGAGAGAGAGAGAGAGAGAGAGAGAGAGAGAGAGAGAGAGAGAGAGGAACTTCATTTTGTATAATATGGCGCAGCATTTAGTGACTAAAGCCTTAGTGAAAGAGTGTTGTGGATAGTGAGCCTAATATTAGGTCGCTGAACCTTTACACCAAATCTCTTTCCATTCTCGCATTCCACCTCAGCCTCTGTGGTGCTGGCGAGTTGTCTTAGGATCAAAGCACAAAAATAGGAAGAAAGTAACATTTAATCATCCAGTGACAAGGAAGGAGTCGATGAGTGACAGATCTATTCCTGCTTTTCACTGACACATAAGGAAGGAGAGTGTGTGGTCACTCAGGTAGGTGGCAGAAATGATGTATTTGTGAGAATGTTATATAGAAACTCCAAGATCATCTTCATATTTTTTACATTATATGTGTTAACTGTTATAAGAAGTCCAAATGAAATGCAGGGTGTGTATCTAAGTAGAAATAAGGTAAACACTTTTTTGTGTCGTAAATGAAACTGGAATAATAAAAGCCAGTACACAATGAGAGCAGCGCTCGGTACACTGAGTGAAATTAGTTCTCTGCATGTAGAGGGAAATTAGGTGGCTGGCCAGAATATTAAAAGATTTAATCCCCATCATAGTAAGTTAGTTCATTGTTTAAGTTGGATTTGAACTATGGATACTGAGGCGTTCAGTGCTCGACGGAACATTAAAACCGAGCAAACGTTAACTCCTACACATGTGTGGCCTTTGACCCGTGCGTGTGGCTGAAGCCCAACCATCTCAGTTATGCAGCAGGAGGCCAAGTGTAGCAGCAGCAGCAGCACACCAGCTGGTCACAATAACGCCAGACAAGCACTCAACACCAGCGGTGTCTCCTGAGAAACCAGGCACATGACCACAGTGAACACAGGTGGGTCCCAGACTGTTATGGTGATGGTTTGGTCGTCGACTACCGCTGCTCCCTACCTACACCAGAGAACATAGGGAAGGAAACTTGGGAAGAGAAGAGATGGAAGGGCTGGAGAAACAGAAAGAGGGAAGCAAAGAAGGGAAAGAGTGGAGAGGATGGTAAGGGAAGTAATCTGAAGGGATATCGGAAAGAAATAGATATATAACAAAGTGAATGTAGGAGGAGGAAGGGGAAGAGAAACGGTGGGCGAAGGATGGAGGTACAGACACAGGGTAAGACCAGAGTCTTTTACTCTTGACGCAAATGATATACCAACGAGATGGTATTGGCTGAATGTATTTAATCATTGTGACGGCAACAGAAGATAAAGAAAGTGGATTAGTGATTGTCTTACACAATACACACACACGAACCAGATACGTTAGTTAAACTCAAGTACTGATGATACTTTTTAACGCATGATCTGTATAATTCAATGCGAGCTTGAGTTATTTGCTCACATGAGTCATTCAAAGTTTTCTTTACCATCATAAAATATATCAAAATGAGCTGGAAAATTTAGGAATTTTAGAATGGGTTCATGGATAAATTCACAAACTGTAAGATAATCAGTGTAATCATATGTCCATCTTTCATGCACTATAGTCTTCCTCACTAAACAACTTTCAAAACCATACAGTCTTACAGAGAGCTATTGTTTTCGAGTTTTCCTTACTAGTCATCTGTTAGACATATTGTGCAGCTGTTGCTGGACTTCGTCTGCTCGAGGTTACACCGCGAATGAGTCACCAAATCCCTTGAACTGGAAGTAACACAACCTAGGAACTGCAGGAGCTCCTGGACACGGGGCTCTTTCTAAAAAGGCGTCCTGGGATGTCAATAGATGCAACATATTATATACAACTGCTAACGTGTAAATGATGACATATAGATAGATAGGCTGTTCGCACAATCATACTAAGCACACGTAATATCTGTTCTCTTCCATATTCAGATTAATCCATTCATAAAAAGTTTAGTCCCGAAAGATTTGCACATTTAGTAAGCAAGTCAGTCAACGTATTCATTTTAAAGTCAATAAAACTCGGAATGTGGTCTGCTGAAGTGAGTGTAAGTACACACCAGGACAACACATGTGGCACCGTGAGCAGGTGCTGGCAAGGTCGTCCTCTGGATACAGCCGCTCTCACTGCTGCTGCTCCTGCCTGACACACTGGCAATTTCCCCAATAGCAACTCGCTAAGGCTCATATATGACTCGTAATAGGAAGAAATTCTAGGTAAATCCACATGTTTCATACGAGTTTCCATGAGTATGAAAGGTTAAGATGATAGATCAGAAATAATTCTCTTTTAAATCTCCTCAACGATAATCATGTGATGTTAAACTACTGTCAGTTTACATGATTTTTGAACTATAATTGCTTCTAGATATACAACTGAATATATAATGAACAAAAAACTAGGTATGCACAACTGTATACCCATCAAGGTCATATGTACGAGAGAAAACACACCAGAAACATAATGAAATCATGTTCTCTCTCTCTCTCTCTCTCTCTCTCTCTCTCTCTCTCTCTCTCTCTCTCTCTCTCTCTCTCTCTCTCTCTCTCTCTCTCTCTCTCCAAAAATACACAACTTTGAGAAAACAGGTGACATGAAACGCTTCTTTTCCTCCTCCATGAAAATGGTCATGAAATTGTTCCATCCCTCAGAAAATTTGATGTCCAGGTGGCTTTCACACTTAACAACACGGTGAAAAATAACCTTATCCAAGATAGCCATAAGGATGTGGCTGGTAGTGTGTACAGTGTCCCTTGTAAAGGTTGTATGATGGCCGGACTTGGAAATGTTTACAAACACGTATTATCATCTAACATAAGTCAAGTGTTTAAGTCGGCCGCCATATTAGTGCTTTACACCAGAAAAAGGTCTCGTTGATCACACATCTTTGATATATCATTAATCTTCTTTACCTTCTCCTCATCCCTCATTTGCCATATCCTGTTATAATTTTCCTTACTCCTTTTTACTGTATATCCCTTCACTTACTTTTTTTCCCTTACCCATATCCTATTCGTTTTCCCTCATGCTCCTGTCCTCACTACCCCTATCTTTCTCTAATCTTCATCCTGTCTCGTATTCCTCTGTATTCCACATCTTATCTGTACCATCATATCTCCTTCGTCTCCCTGCCAGCCTTCATTGCTTTTGTCTTTTGTTCACCCTTTGTCACTTTTAAGGCTGTTTACTGTGTCCCCTTCTGTTCTATTCACTTCCCTTTTCCTGTTCTTTCTTTAACTTTATACTTCCTTCCTTCAGCATATTTCTTTCTTTCAACTACAAAACGTTACAAGTGCAGCATGTGACGGTGTGTGTGTGTGTGTGTGTGTGTGTGTGTGTGTGTGTGTCCTTATGTTTGAGTATGTGTACTACGTTCTCATTCAGAAGCCAACACACACATAAATGTGTAGATCTAAAAAGTATTTTCATGAGACATGTTCACAAAAACTATTGGCTGCACCTGGTAGCATAATGCCCACACAATCATCATCCATTTTCTCGGTATGCCACATGATTTCAGGTTGACTTCCGGCAGTTCTGTGTTCCTTACTTTGCACGGTAGAGAGCAACACTCCCAATAAAGCTTTGAAGCATTTGCGGTTCAGGGGAACTTTTAGTTCACAGTTTCCCAACTTTTGTCAAAACATCATTCCAGTTTATTCCTTTCCTCCAACTTAATAATATGTTTGAATTGTTTCGTCATGTTTAAAATGCTGTTGGTTGTGGATATGTGGTGGTTGTGTATGGTGTGTGGGGTGTGTATGGTAAGGTAGAAAGTTTTTAGCTTAGGAAGTTAAGTGGTGGCTGTGCTGTTGATGTGTGTAGTGTGAATGGTTGGTTGTGATGTTAATTAGCGTGATTAGGGGTACAGTGTTTATTATATGATGTTCTGGTACTTGTGTTGTATGGTGATATTGATTGGTATGCTGGGGTCTTATGTGGTGCTTGGGTTGTGTTAATGTGTGGTAGTTTGGTGTACTGGTGATAGATCCTACATGTTTCTCTGGGTCATTAAAGCTGTCGAGTTGCTGCAGTGCTTGGTAGGTGCAATGCCTGGCGTATGTTGGTTTCCAGGAAGGCAGTCCTTATCTCAGTGTTATGTGTTTATATCCTCAAATGTTATTGGTATTAAGACGGTTATGTACCAAGGTATGCGTCCTGGCAGTGCATCCTAAGTCAATGTTCAGTTTTGGGATGGAGGATTTGGGTATGTAGATGACTTCTGACGCTCGCTAGCATCCACTCACCAATCCTCGTTGTAGTTCCAATCCTCTCCTCCTCCGTCCCTCCGGTCATCTCCTCTCTTTCTCTTTCGAATTCTTTACATTTATATTTAGTATGAATGAACTAACCAGTCATGCTTGTATTATAAGTCACGTATCAGGTTTCTTTACGTTGACTTTTATGGGTCTTTAAATATGGAGTGAGGAAGGAGATTTTCATCAGCTGATGTCATCTGACAAAGTGATGGACATGATAGTGTATAGTACAAAGGAGTAAATAAGAAGAATTAACCAGTACTATTAACGAAAGATGTACAGGTTGTCAGATTAACATACTTATAACAGGACTTAGTTGCTCCGGAATTATGAGGACTTATAGCAATTGTACTAAGGGAATGGTGAATCTGAAAGTAGGAATCTGTATCCAGGAAAATGGTTACCATTATCAATGTACGTTTAGACGATAGTATCATCTTTACTAATTACGATGTAAGTGACTTTATGTATAGGTCGTATTCTACATTGACAATACTGTATACTAAACATATCGAAAGAATAGATGAGGTCTGACACGTCATCACAACGGCTTATGTGACCTATGAGGAGTGTCAGTTACTCGAAAATGAGAGAACATATCTTTTTATAAGGTATGATACAAATATTGACAAATTAAGATAGATCTGATCCTTTTCGACGAAGAATTAGGCTTTCCTCAGTATCAAGGAAGTTGAGCTACCTGAACTGAAGCACAGTGACCTCCCAGCACCGCTCAACCTTCCAGAACGGCCTGTCGGCCGGGAGCAATGGGCAACCCTGCCAAGGCGTCCACCGCCCGCCCGACAACCCGCCCTCAGGAACTGGTACCTGCCCGGGAGCCACGGGAGAGCTGACTAATCCCGCACACCCTATGCCACAAAGGGGAGAGACCTTCGACCTGCCCGTCGGCCGACACCAGATGTTCGAGGCAGGCCCGACTATGTTACCCTGTGCTCTTGGACCACATTCGGTAGAGGGAATGCGTCCAGGTTAGGGCTTTGACACTGCACACCTCTAGGTCCCGGTGTGTCAGCCCTAGCCCAATGAGAGCACTCGCACTCTCTTGACACCATGCACCTCGCCAGTTGACAGTGGCTGATGTTAGATGCACGGTGTCTTTGCCGGTTAAATCCCGTACGCCCTGTAGGACTTCCGGGGTGCCGTAATAACTGCACTTATACCTATGTGCAGTTGAGAGTGCGAGGTGGACACCAGAGACCTGGGCATCTATTATCCAGGCCTCTGTACCTTTGGAAGCCACGATGTCCGGCTTCCGAAAGGACCCCGCAATAGGGATGCGAGGCTCACAGACCACTTGGTACCCCCTCTGTCTCAAACGTCCGGCCAAATAGGCACAGATGTTGTCGTGCCGTCTGACACGGCCCCCATGGGTACGAGGGCACATCTGAGCGATGTGCCCCAGTGTCCCAGGTTTGTGACAGGTGTCACAGAGGCCGTTGATCTCGGGCCGGCCTCTGGACGCCCTGGCTGGGGTCGGCAGCGCGCCTATCCTGACTTGGATGGCCTTCACATAGTCAGAACCGGACATGAAACGGTTCCCGCTGGTAACCCACCTGCTGACCTGAGGCACGGCAGCAGATGGAGCGAGAGCCGCCCCGTCGACAGTACTGACTAGGTTGGACCTCCATGCGTTCAGGCGTTCGAACTTGTTGCCCGCCTGACGACCAGCAATGCGTGCGGGTCCGGCCCAGCGCTGCAGTTTGCTCATAACTGCAGGCTCCCGAACTGCCGCATGAATCACCGGGTCGGTCGAGGTGAGCAGCTTTTCGAACCGCGCCTGTTTATTCAGACGGACGGTCGAGACAAAGTCTGGTATACCCAAGCCCCCATCTCCTGTAGCCGAGTGAAAGTATGCGCAAGGCACGTCGTGGCTTAGACGGAGCCAGCGGCGTACAGCCACTCGCACCTGCCTGTCCATACGTGCTAATTGCGTCTTATAGACTTCACCAAGCACCAGTCGATGATTGAGCTTGGGCACCAAGTGTCCCACAAGCAACGCAACTCTTTGCTGAGGTTTTAGAGGGGCTCTGGTGATGTTTAGGAGCCCCTCTTCTAGCAGGGCGCCGTAGGACTTCCGCCGCCCCTTAGACCCAACCAAGATGCCGAGGTACTTGTACTCGTCCTCAGGACTCATGGAACCGACAGCGCTGCCCAAGACTTGGAATGTCCTCTGTTGATTGACATACCAAGTCTTGCGTTTGCCGTCGACTTCCATGCTGAGGGTACGGCACTTTCCCGGGTTGACTTGAAGTCCACCCCCCGCAAGGGTCTCAGCCATTACATCAATTGCCTTCTGGAGGCCAGTGGGCGTCTGTGCTACCAGAACCAAATCGTCAGCAAATGCAAGTGCTGATACCCGTTGATCACCCAATTTCACTTCCACGCCTGTCTCTTTTACTCTTGTAAGTCCAATGTTCCAGCTCCCCTTCTCTCAGGGATGGAGGATCGTCTGGGGACACTACATGTAGATGGCGCATTGGTGAGCGCTGCCACCTAGCCACTCCGTAATGGCAATCTCTCGTTGTAAGTTTTCATAAACTCTCTCTCTCTCTCTCTCTCTCTCTCTCTCTCTCTCTCTCTCCTGAATTTGCCCTTTTTCACACATTTAATTCATTTAAGTGGTGAATGAAACTTAACTCAATGCTTCCGGTGCTATGTTATTATAGAAGTACAGTTCAGTATCAGGTTTCTTTTACGTTGACGATATTCATTCAACTGGGATCCTGCCCGTTAACAATATGTGGAAGATGAGGAAGGAGATTACTTCCATCACAGCTGATGTCAATCTGACAAACAGTAGAATTCTGAGACATGAATGTGACTGGTGTATATAGTACAAACGCAGTAAATAAGAAAGAAATTAAACCAAGATACATATTAAACGAAAGGATGGTACAGGTTAGTCAAGATTAAAGATAAGCTTTATCAAAACAAGGACATTAGGTTGTCCTGGAATCTATGAGAGAACCTATCATAGCAATTGTAGCTACAGAGAGAAAATAAAGGATTAGAATCTTGAAAAAGATAGGAAATCTGTTATCTACCAGGAAACTATGGTTACCATTATCGAATTGTAACAGTTTTATGACGATAAGTATATCATCTTTACCTTGAACTTACGATGTAAGTGCACATTTTATGTATAGGATCGGTATACCTACACTCTCAGACAATTACTGTGATATCTAAAAGCCAATATGGCAGAAAGAATCAGATGGTGAGGCTTCTCTTGACACCGTCATCACCAAACTGCGATTCATTGTTGAATCTCACTACTGAAGGGAGTGTCCAGTTTACTCCGCCAACATTGTAAAGAAATACTATATCTTTTTGTACTAATGGATAATGATAATCTTATTGTACAATACATTTTAAAGATATATATCCTTTTCGACCCTGCATGAATAGCCTTTCCTCAAGGTATCCAGGAAGCTGTACTAAGCTGAGTCTGGAAGACCAGCTGGTGGTTACTTCCAGCATTACTGCCTACAGGGAAATTCAGTACATTCGTGCACATATTCGTGTTTGGTATTTATGGATTTTACTGCCAAACATACTGACATCGAAGAGGAATACAACCTTGATTTATTTCATGATCATAATGGTACCCAGTCTGATGAGAGAGCAGCTGTGAACATGGTACCCAATCTGATGAGAGAGCAGCTGTGAACATCGTTCAAGAAATAATTGAACAGGATCACATCGATGTTGATACTCTTGATGCAAGACCTATAACGTCCATGGTCCAGGTACATTAAGACACGAAACTTTCAGTTTATCTCATTTTCATATAATGAAAGTAATGTTCTTTAATATAAAGAGACATATTTTTGCTGAATACCTCCCCCCTAAGCCTTACCAATTAAATTACTGGGAAGCGACCCCAATATGCTGGTGTCACTGGATAAGGTATTAGGTGGTTCTCATGTTCGAAGATTATACGCTTAATAGGGAAAAATCACGATTTGATTGGATAAGGTTAGAGATTGTTTTCAGGAGGAGGAAGAGCGTGTAGAGTAGTCTCCTTCTTCCTCTGCAGAAGCACTTAGCACTTTTCCTTCTTCCTCTGGCCACAGTGACTTTCTCGTCTCCACTTTTTCCTTTGAGGACTAAGTAAAACTTCTCCAAGACCAAGAGAACTGAGCCCCTTCAGCTGAGACAGTCAGCCACGGGGGAAGATTCAGTGAAATGGTCAGAGATTTTAGCCCAGAGTATTCTGCTGATAACACAGCGCCTGGCAACAGCTGGAAGGAGCGGGATTCTTAAGTCAAGAGTATTCTGCTGGGAGCACAGCGCCTGCCAACAATTAAAGGGAATGAATATCTTCTGGTGAAACAGATTCAACAGAATCACTGCTAATAAATAGACTGGTTATCTAGAAATTCCCCTTGTATCAGGCTACAGACTAGCTGTCAAATTACAGGAAAGGTCTAATGCATTTTATCCGCACAGGTGACGAGTGTCGCTTCAATGTCTTAAAATGTGCCACATTTCCTGTCGTATTCAGTCTCACTTTTTTCTTTCCTTTACAAAAATACTTTTAGAAAACGGAGCCACCACAACACGTAATGAACAGCCGAGATGATGAACAACACGTCATCAGCAGCCCACATGATGAACAACAGGTAATGAACAGCTGGGATGATGAACAACACATAATGAACAGCTGAGACGATGAACAACACGTGATGAACAGCTGAGATGATGAACAACACGCAATGAGCAGCTAAGATGAAGAACAACACGTAATGAACAGCTGATATGATGAACGACATGTAATAAACAGCTGAGATGATAAACAGCACGTAATAACAGCTGAGATATGAACAACACGTAATGAACAGCTGAGATGATGAACAACACGTAATGAACAGCTATGATGAACAACAGTAATGAACAGCTGAGATGATGACCAACAGTAATGAACAGCTGAGATGATGAGCAACACGTAATAAACAGCTGAGATGATGAACAACACGTAATGAGCAGCTGAGATGATGAACAACAGTAATGAACAGCTGAGATGATGAGCAACACGTAATAAACAGCTGAGATGATGAACAACACGTAATGAACAGCTGAGATGATGAACAACACGTAATGAACAGCTGAGATGATGAACAACACGTAATGAACAGCTGAGATGATGAACAACAGTAATGAACAGCTGAGATGATGAGCAACACGTAATAAACAGCTGAGATGATGAACAACACGTAATGAGCAGCTGAGATGATGAACAACAGTAATGAACAGCTGAGATGATGAGCAACACGTAATAAACAGCTGAGATGATGAACAACACGTAATGAACAGCTGAGATGATGAACAACACGTAATGAACAGCTGAGATGATGAACAACACGTAATAAACAGCTGAGATAATGAACAACACGTAATGAATAGCTGAGATGATGAACAACATGTAATGAACAGCTGAAAGGATGAACACGTAATGAACAGCTGAAATGATGAACAACACGTAATGAACAGCCGAGATGATGAACAACACGCAATGAACAGCTGAGACGATGAACAACACGTAATGAGCAGCTGAGATGATGAACAACACGTAATGAACAAATGAGATGAACAAAACGTAATGAGCAACTGAGATGATGAATAACGCGTAATGAACAGCTGAGATGATGAACAACACGCAATGAACAGCTGAGATGATGAACAACCCGTAATCAGCAGCCGAGATGATAAGCAACACGTAATGAACAGCTGGGATGATGAACAATGCATAATGAACAGCTGAGATGATGAACAACACGTAATGAACAGCAGAGATAATGAACAACACGTAATGAACAGCTAAGATGATGAACAACACGTAATGAACAGCTGAGATGAACAACATGTAATGAACAGCTAAGATGATGAACAACACCTAATGAACGGTTGAGATGATGAACAACACCTAATGAACAGCTGAGATGATGAACAACACGTAATGAACAGTTGAGATGATGAACAACACGTAATGAACAGCTGAGATGATGACCAATACGTAATGAGCATCTGAGATGATGAAAAACACGTAATGAACAGCTGAGATGATGAACAACATGTAATGAACAGCTGAGATGATGAACAACACGTAATGAACAGCTGAGTTGATGAACAACGCGTAATCAACAGCTGAGATGATGAACAACACGTAATGAACAGCTGAGACGATGACCAATACGTAAAGAACAGCTGAAATGATGAACAACACGTAATGAACAGCTGAGATTATGAACAACACGTAATGAACAGTTGAAATGATGAATAACACGTAATGAACAGCTGACATGATAAACAACACGTAATGAGCAGCTGAAATGATGAACAACACGTAAAGGATAGCTAAGATGATGAACAACACATAATGAACAGCTGAGGTGATGAACAACCTGCTTTGTGTTACACAAACGTTGTTATCTATGTTACTATCAGTATACTGTATGTCGTGTTATACCTGCTTTGTGTTACACAAACGTTGTTATCTATGTTACTATCAGTATACTGTATGTTGTGTTATACCTGCTTTGTGTTACACAAACGTTGTTACCTATGTTACTATCAGTATACTGTATGTTGTGTTATACCTGCTTTGTGTTACACAAACGTTGTTACCTATGTTACTATCAGTATACTGTATGTTGTGTTATACCTGCTTTGTGTTACACAAACGTTGTTACCTATGTTACTATCAGTATACTGTATGTTGTGTTATACCTGCTTTGTGTTACACAAATGTTGTTACCTATGTTACTATCAGTATACTGTATGTCGTGTTATACCTGCTTTGTGTTACACAAACGTTGTTATCTATGTTACTATCAGTATCGCTTAGTATACTGTAATTAATATATCCTAGACCCGCCTCTGAAGGGAGTGTACCCTTGGGGTGCATGAGCCTTCCCCCGTCACTCTCCTATGTTGATGTATTTTACCCAGTGTGCGCTCTATACTGGCCTCCACCTACACCTAGATATGGATGTACACTTCACCCATACAATCACTGAGATGATTTTTCTACTGATATCCAGAGAGGTTTCTCAACTAATTGGATTATGGAAATATCAAGCAAATCTACGTGGATCCCCACCCGAAGCTGGTGGAAAGAGACATTCGCCCCAACCTTGCACTTAAGTCATTTACGACAGAATCTTGTTCATCACAAATTTCTGCAAACTGATCATAAAATCCGTCGCCTTTCTCTGGTGTTTGTGCTACTGTTATTTTCTTACGAAGCTCATCTTTAATCTATGCAAAATGAAATCAACATTCCCATCGGGTACATTTTATTCATCACAAGATTAAGATGATCTTTAACAAAGGCCAAACATTACCGCCTACATTATTTACCATGTTTTTATTAAAAATTATATCCTGGAATTGCGTATTGGGCAAAGAAGTTTATCTATTTTATATTAAACCAAGATTCAGAAATAGCAATCACATAATATCTTCTCCAGATACTTTCTCAGACTCTGACATTTAGTTACGTAGCCTCTGAACATTAACAATATCTAGAATACTTTATGTCATGAACCAATGACAGTAAAACAATGCACAGTTCAATATTAGTATTAGTTGCAGCGACGACAAGTGTAACACTGCAAACTGTTGCCACTCGTTACCACCATACATAAGTATTAAGGTTTTCTACACATGGCAATAAACAGACAACTTACCTGTTACAGTGAGATTATTTTAGGGAAAAGTCACTTTCCTTCAGGAGTTTCGTCACATTTGCTTGCAGCTAAGCTCTCCTGGCTTAATGTTGAGGCTCTACATGTACTGTACTGTACGTCTGTACTTACCACCATGTAGAGTTCATTTTCAATGAAAATAACATGTGTCCTGCTGTTGCTTTCATATGGAGATGCAAGTGAAATGACATACACTACTGATCAGGCAAGTAAAAAAAAAAAAGAAAAGATTGATTAAAAGGTAATTTATTTCTTTGATAACATATCACTAATACAATAAACACGGTAAATCAATACTTTTTAAAAAAAAAAATATTGATATTTCTCTAGTGAGAATTTTTACAAATCAAGTAATGTATGGTACAGTCTACTGAGGCCGTAATGTATATATTTGATCAAAAGATTGTGGACATTAAGTTACATAAGACGCAGACCAGAGATGATCATATGTGAGCAAGAGGGTGACACTTGTGTTACTATAGACCAGACCTGGGAGTGAGGCAGTCTGCCTCCCACACACTAGACCAGACACTGGGCTGCTGTATTCCACACTCATCATGGATGGTACAAGATAATGAATTTCCCATAAACCAGACTTAATGTTGAGATAGTTTGTCCTCAAACATCAAGACTGGCAATGTGTCTCTGCAGACCAGACCTGCAGAGAAGCTTGGCGATTGTGTCACTACACAACAGGCTTAGCACTGTGGTACTGTGTCACTTGGCACTGCACCTGGCACAAGGGTCCTGTGGTACCACACATACACTAAATCTGTGGTAGTGTCTCACCACACACCACACCTGTCACGAGGGTCCTGTACCATCATACCACACCTACACTAACACTGGGGTACTGATGTCACCAGACACCTCACCGTAGTGAAGGAAGGTCTTGTAGGTCAGCAATGAGGGTGAGTAGTGTACGTAGGTGGTGAAGGAAGGTAGTGTTGGCACTTGAGCACTGTACCACCACACCTACACCGACACTGGGGTACTGTGTTACCAGACACCCACAAGGCACTAGGACGGTGTAACACCACACCTACACCCACACTGGGGCGCTGTCTCATCACACACCACATATGACACTAAGCCATTTTATCTCACACTCACCAGTATTGCACTGGCACAGAGGTACTCTGTTCCTCACATACCAGAGGTGGCAGGTAGTACTATGTCCCACACACCGCAAGCTTGTACCGGGAGGAGGAGACAGTTCCGTATCTCTGCTTGGGCATGGCGTTCCTTCACACATCACAACTCACACATAGGTAGTGTGTCCCTCACACACCAGACGGTCCTGCACACCACACCTGGAGCTGGGATCCTCTTTTCCCACATCCTGAAAAATAATGAATATAACTCTCAGCACTGGTAGGCTTCTTGTAGATCTTAAAGAATAACTAATCAACATACCTAATTATCACCACATCAAGGAAGGGTGATTTGCCTTTGTGTTTCCATTTAGTCTTAAACTTGACGGTGGGATGAATTGTAATTCATTAAAGAAAACATCATGATCTTGGTAAGATGGCCATAAGGACCACACATCGTTAACGTATCTTAACCATATTTTTGGACTGTTACTAACGGAAGTTTGGATCTCAGTCTCATAGTATTCCATGAATAAGTTACTGAGAATGGGAGTGAGGGAATTTATCATGGCTAAACCGAATTTCTTTCAATAAGAATCAGCCTCAGCATCTTGGAAAACGTTACTATCTACAAAGTTTTATTAAGCCCATGAAAGTTTTTGAGGGTAGGGTCATCTCAGCTACGTTAAAGGAAAAAGAATCTCGCCATATAATGTAAATGATATATTAGATTTTGCTAAGAGGGCTAGGATCATTTATTTGCCTGATCATGAACTTCTTAGATTTAATATCAATTTCTCTTTACCAAAGTCTATATTGATGAAACCATTGCTTACTTAACCCTAAAACACTATTGTCAATAATGAGGAATGGTTTTACTTTCCTCGAGTCCAACAGACACAGAGGGGAAAAAGATCTCATTACAATTTATGAACAAATCACATGGACTTAAGCTTTAATTTATCTTATTGAAATATACGAGTAAAGAGAACAAATATAGGAGTAGTTATTGTGTATAATGCAAAAAATAAAAGATACGAGAAATGAAAAGAGAGAAGTAGAGAGAATTTGTACGTGTGTGTGTGTGTGTGTGTGTGTATTTTCAGGTCTGCCATTACATGTTATTCAGATCAACAATTCCATGTACTTCAGGTGGAGTGAGCGAGGATCTTAAGCCGCGGCAACAATGTATCAAAGTGTGTAATAAGGCTAATAGTATGTTTGGGTTCATTAATGGGACTGTTAGCAATGAAACTCCTAGAGTATTATTACAACATTATCTTGAATTGGTGAGACACATTTGAATCATGCGGTTTAGTTTTGGGCTCCATACTATGCAGTTAATAATGATCATTAGAGAGAGAGAGAGAGAGAGAGAGAGAGAGAGAGAGAGAGAGAGAGAGAGAGAGAGAGAGAGAGAGAGAGAGAGAGAGAGAGAGAGAGAGAGCACAAATGCGAATAACATAAGTGATTCCTGGAATTAGAAACCTCACTTATGAAGAAAAGTAAAAAAGGCTGAATTTGCAGTCATTTAAGAGGAGAAGGTCTAGAGGGGATGTGAATGAAGTTTTTGAATAGGTGAAGACCATACATAGAGGTAACATGAATAAAGTTCTTAGAATGACGCCACTGGGTAAGACCAAAAATAATGGATTTAGATAGATTCAGGTCGGATGTGGGTAGATATTGGTTCGAGAATAGGGTAGTAGATTTATGGAACAAGCTGTCAAGTACAGTAGTTGAAGTTAGTTCTTTAGTTAGCTTTAAACGAAGGTTGGATGTGTTTATGGTTACAGGCAGTTGGTTGGTGGACAGACTCAGGACCTGCTTAGCTTGGGCCAATACGCCTCTTGCAGTGTCCTTACTTCTCATGTTCTTATGATATGTAGTTTTGTAAAATACTCTATAATCCAGTTGGACTATGTATCCCTGATAATACCTTTGTATTTTTCTAGACAGTTTTCTCGTATAGGCATTAATATTAAAAACCAATCCCAGACATAGAACAAACATTTATAAACCGGTACAAACATTAAAAAATGAAGAATTTTTTTCATCCATACATTCTAATATATATATATATATATATATATATATATATATATATATATATATATATATATATATATATATATATATATATATATATATTTATTTATTTATTTATTTTTTGCCGCTGTCTCCCGCGTTTGCGAGGTAGCGCAAGGAAACAGACGAAAGAAATGGCCCAACCCACCCCCATACACATGCCTTGATTCAATCCACTGACAGCACGTCAACCCCGGTATACCACATCGCTCCAATACACTCTATTCTTTGCCCTCCTTTCACCCTCCTGCATGTTCAGGCCCCCATCACACAAAATCTTTTTCACTCCATCTTTCCACCTCCAATTTGGTCTCCCTCTTCTCCTCGTTCCCTCCACCTCCGACACATATATCCTCTTGGTCAATCTTTCCTCACTCATTCTCTCCATGTGACCAAACCATTTCAAAACACCCTCTTCTGCTCTCTCAATCACGCCCTTTTTATTTCCACACATCTCTCTTACCCTTACATTACTTACTCGATCAAACCACCTCACACCACACATTGTCCTCAAACATCTCATTTCCAGCACATCCATCCTCCTGCGCACAACTCTATCCATAGTCCACGCCTCGCAACCATACAACATTGTTGGAGCCACTATTCCTTCAAACATACCCATTTTTGCTTTCCGAGATAATGTTCTCGACTTCCACACATTCTTCAAGGCTCCCAGAATTTTCGCCCCCTCCCCCACCCTATGATCCACTTCCGCTTCCATGGTTCCATCCGCTACCAGATCCACTCCCAGATATCTAAAACACTTCACTTCCTCCAGTTTTTCTCCATTCAAACTCACCTCCCAATTGACTTGACCCTCAACCCTACTGTACCTAATAACCTTGCTCTTATTCACATTTACTCTTAACTTTCTTCTTTCACACACTTTACCAAACTCAGTCACCAGCTTCTGCAGTTTCTCACATGAATCAGCCACCAGCGCTGTATCATCAGCGAACAACAACTGACTCACTTCCCAAGCTCTCTCATCCCCAACAGACTTCATACTTGCCCCTCTTTCCAAAACTCTTGCATTCACCTCCCTAACAACCCCATCCATAAACAAATTAAACAACCATGGAGACATCACACACCCCTGCCGCAAACCTACATTCACTGAGAACCAACCACTTTCCTCTCTTCCTACACGTACACATGCCTTACATCCTCGATAAAAACTTTTCACTGCTTCTAACAACTTGCCTCCCACACCATATATTCTTAATACCTTCCACAGAGCATCTCTATCAACTCTATCATATGCCTTCTCCAGATCCATAAATGCTACATACAAATCCATTTGCTTTTCTAAGTATTTCTCACATACATTCTTCAAAGCAAACACCTGATCCACACATCCTCTACCACTTCTGAAACCACACTGCTCTTCCCCAATCTGATGCTCTGTACATGCCTTCACCCTCTCAATCAATACCCTCCCATATAATTTACCAGGAATACTCAACAAACTTATACCTCTGTAATTTGAGCACTCACTCTTATCCCCTTTGCCTTTGTACAATGGCACTATGCACGCATTCCGCCAATCCTCAGGCACCTCACCATGAGTCATACATACATTAAATAACCTTACCAACCAGTCAACAATACAGTCACCCTCTTTTTTAATAAATTCCACTGCAATACCATCCAAACCTGCTGCCTTGCCGGCTTTCATCTTCCGCAAAGCTTTTACTACCTCTTCTCTGTTTACCAACTCATTTTCCCTAACCCTCGCACTTTGCACACCACCTCGACCAAAACACCCTATATCTGCCACTCTATCATCAAACACATTCAACAAACCTTCAAAATACTCACTCCATCTCCTTCTCACATCACCAGTACTTGTTATCACCTCCCCATTTGCGCCCTTCACTGAAGTTCCCATTTGCTCCCTTGTCTTACGCACTTTATTTACCTCCTTCCAGAACATCTTTTTATTCTCCCTAAAATTTAATGATACTCTCTCACCCCAACTCTCATTTGCCCTTTTTTTCACCTCTTGCACCTTTCTCTTGACCTCCTGTCTCTTTCTTTTATACGTCTCCCACTCAATTGCATTTTTTCCCTGCAAAAATCGTCCAAATGCCTCTCTCTTCTCTTTCACTAATACTCTTACTTCTTCATCCCACCACTCACTACCCTTTCTAATCAACCCACCTCCCACTCTTCTCATGCCACAAGCATCTTTTGAGCAATCCATCACTGATTCCCTAAATACATCCCATTCCTCCCCCACTCCCCTTACTTCCATTGTTCTCACCTTTTTCCATTCTGTACTCAGTCTCTCCTGGTACTTCCTCACACAAGTCTCCTTCCCAAGCTCACTTACTCTCACCACCCTCTTCACCCCAACATTCACTCTTCTTTTCTGAAAACCCATACAAATCTTCACCTTAGCCTCCACAAGATAATGATCAGACATCCCTCCAGTTGCACCTCTCAGCACATCAACATCCAAAAGTCTCTCTTTCGCGCGCCTGTCAATTAACACGTAATCCAATAACGCTCTCTGGCCATCTCTCCTACTTACATAAGTATACTTATGTATATCTCGCTTTTTAAACCAGGTATTCCCAATCATCAGTCCTTTTTCAGCACATAAACCTACAAGCTCTTCACCATTTCCAATTACAACACTGAACACCCCATGTATACCAATTATTCCCTCAACTGCCACATTACTCACCTTTGCATTCAAATCACCCAACACTATAACCCGGTCTCGTGCATCAAAACCACTAACACACTCATTCAGCTGCTCCCAAAACACTTGCCTCTCATGATCTTTCTTCTCATGCCCAGGTGCATATGCACCAATAATCACCCATCTCTCTCCATCAGCTTTCAGTTTTACCCATATTAATCGAGAATTTACTTTCTTACATTCTATCACATACTTCCACAACTCCTGTTTCAGGAGTACTGCTACTCCTTCCCTTGCTCTTGTCCTCTCACTAACCCCTGACTTTACTCCCAAGACATTCCCAAACCACTCTTCCCCTTTACCCTTGAGCTTCGTTTCACTCAGAGCCAAAACATCCAGGTTCCTTTCCTCAAACATACTACCTATCTCTCCTTTTTTCACATCTTGGTTACATCCACACACATTTAGGCACCCCAATCTGAGCCTTCGAGGAGGATGAGCACTCCCCGCGTGACTCCTTCTTCTGTTTCCCATTTAGAAACAGATAAACAAATGATATTGTTTCATCTCTGGTATTATACTAGTATTTCTGTAAAATAATATTACTATATATATA
>NW_027264088.1:0-11165 GCF_036320965.1 Panulirus ornatus | reverse complement strand
GAGTATTTTTTCATGCTGAATGCAAATCTAGGGTTGTGATATCGTTTTTCGTCTTTATGACTTGAATTACGTGTTAAATATGATATTTTTTCAAATATTTTTTGATTATTGCGCTGCATTTACATGATCTCTTTATCGGTAATATTACATTAGGTTATATTTTCCATGATCAATTTAGGTATAGATGTGGTTCAATGTGGTAAGTTCTGATTTGAAACGAAAAGGTTTTTGAGCCGAAAATATTCCTGAAATATTAAACTTCATTTTTCTCATTTTTCTCAGGAAAATAGGATTTCCTTTAAAACCTCATTATACGGAGTATTTATCTCATGTGAAATGCAAATTTGGGTTGTGATATAGTTTCTTCGTCTTCTGGCCTTGAATTACGCAGTTAAATGATGATTTTTTCAAATATTTTTGAATCATTTGCATGGCACTTTACATGGTGTATAATCGGTAACCTGATAGCAGTAGGATATTTTTCCATGATCATTTTAAGTATAGATGTGGTTCAATGTGTGCTTAAGTTACGATTTTGAAACAAAAGTTTTTTGAGCCGAAAAAATATCCTGAACTATTACCTTCAATTTTTCTCATTTTTCTGATGAAATAGAGTTCCTTTTAAAACGTCATTTAAGGAGTATTATTCAAGCTGAATGCAAATCTAGGGTTGTGATATAGCTTCTTCGTCTTTCTGGCCTTAATTACGCTGTTAAATATGTGGTTTTCAAATATTTTCTTATCATTTGCATGGATTTACATGGATCGTCTGATCGGTAATGGCGAGCATTTCGATATATTTCCTATGATCAATTTTAAGTATAGAAGTGGTTCAATGTGCTAAGTTACATTTGTGAAACAAAAAGTTTTTTGAGCTGAAAAATATCCTGAAAAAAATATTTACTTCCAATTTTTCTAATTTTTCTAAGGAAAATAGATTTCCTTTAAAACCTCATTATAAGGAGAATCTTTCGTGTCTGAATGCAAATCTTGGGTATGTGATATTAGTTTCTTCGTCTTTCTGCCTAGTTTTTTATTTTTTTTTTTTTTTTATTTTTTTTTTTTTTTTTTTTTTTTTTTTTTTTTTAAACACACCTCAAAACCACCCGCTGTTAATTGGATGATATTTTTCAAATCTTTTGTGGATCATTTGCATTGCAATTTACATGGTGTCTATTCGGTAAACGAGAGCATTAGGATTATTTTCCTGATCATTTTAAGTATAGAAGTTGTTGTATGTGCTAAGTTTATAGATTTTGAAACAAAAAGGTATTTGAGCCGAAAAATATTCCTGAAACTTTACATTCAATTTTTCTCAATTTTCTCAGGAAAATAGCTTCCTTTAAAACTCATTTTAAGGTGTATTTTTCATACCTGAATGCAAATTAGGGTTGTTGATATAGTTTTTCGTCTTTCTGGCCTTGAATTACGTGTTAAATGTTGTTATTTTTCAAATATTTTGTGATTCATTTGCATTGCAATTTACATGGTGTCTATCGGTAACTGAGAGCATTAGGATATATTTTCCATGATCATTTTAAGTATAGAAGTGGTTGATGTGCTCTCCTAAGTTACGATTTTGAAACAAAAGTTTTTTGAGCGAAAAAAATATCTGATATTACCTTCAATTTTTCCATTTTCTCAGAAAAACATTTCCTTTAAAACCTAATTCATAAGGAGTATTTTTTCATGCTGAATGCAAATCTAGGGTTGTTGATATAGTTTCTTCGTCTTTATGACCTTGAATTACGCTGTTAGATAATGATATTTTTCAATATTTTTTTTGATTATTTGCGCTGCATTTACATGGTCTCTATCGGTAACTCATGCATTAGGATATATTTTCCATGATCATTTAAGTATAGATGTGGTTGAATTGTGGTTAAGTTTTATGATTTTGAAACGAAAAGTTTTTTGAGCGAGAACATATCCTGAACTATTACCTTCAATTTTTTCATTTTTCTCAGGAAAATAGATTTCCTTTAAAACCTATTATAAGGAGTATTATTCAAGCTGCATGCAAAATCTAGGGTTGTGATATAGCTTCTTCGTCTTTCTGGCCTTGAATTACGCTGTTAAATAATGATATTTTTCAAATATTTTTGATCATTTGCATGCATTTACATTGTGTCTATCGGTAACGGAGAGCACTACGATCTATTTTCCATGATTCATTTTAAGTATAGAAAGTTGTCAATGTGCTAAGTTCGGATTTTGAAACAAAAAGTTTTTTGAGCCGAAAAAATATCCTGAACTATTACCTTCAATTTTTCTCCATTTTTCTCAGGAAAATTGATTTCCTTAAAACCTCATTATAAGGAGTATTATTCATGCTGATGCAATCTAGGGTTTGATCTAGTTTCTTAGTCTTTCTGGTTGAATTACGCTGTTAAATATTGATATTTTTCAATATTTTCTGATCTTTTGGCGTTGCATTTACATAGTGTCTATCGGTAAACCGATTAGCATTTAGGATATATTTTCCTTGATCATTTTAAGTAAGATGGGTTGAATGTGGTAAGTTACGATTTTGAAACAAAAAAGTTTTTTGAGTCTGGAAAAATATCCTGAATATATTACCTTCAATTTTTCTCATTTTTCTCAGGAAAATAGATTCACTTCAACCTCATTATAAGGAGTATTTTTCATGCTGAATGCAACTTAGGGTTGTGATAAGTTTCTTGTCTCTTCTGGACCTTGAATTTCGCTGTTTTAATATGCTGTTATTTTTCAAATATTTGTGATATTTGCATTCATTTACATGGTGTCTATCGGTAACTGAGAGCATTAGTATATTATTTTCCATGTCATTTTAAGTATAGAAGTGGTTGAATGTGCAAGTTACGATTTTGAAACAAAAAGTTTTTTCAGCGAAAAATATCTGAACTATTACCTTCAATTTTTCCAATTTTCTCAGGAAAATACATTTCCTTTTAAACCTAATTATTAAGGAGTATTTTTCATGCTGGAATGCAAAGCTAGGGTTGTGTATTGTTACTTCGTCTTTATGACCTTGAATTCCGCTGTTAAATAAGATATTTTTCAAATATTTTTTGATTTTTTGCGAATGCATTTACATGATCTTCTATCGGAATCATCAGCATTAGGATATATTTTCCATGATCAATTAAGTTATAGATGTGGTTCACAATGTGGGTAAGTTATGATTTTGGAACACGAAGGTTTTTGCGCCGAAATATATCCTGAACTATTACTTCAATTTGTCTCATTTGTTTCAGGAAAAAGATTTTCCTTTTAAAACCTATTTACGGTGTATTATTCATGCTGAATGCAGATCTTGGGTTGTGATATATTTCTCGTCTTTCTGGCTTGAATTCGATGTTAAATAATGATATTTTCCTAATTATTTTCTGTCTTTGCATGGCTTTTACATGGTGTCTATCGGTATAACGGAGAGCATTAGGTTATATTTTCCATGATCATTTTACAGTTATAGAAGGGGGTTCAATGTGCCTAAGTTACGATTTTGAAACAAAAGTTTTTTGAGCGAAAAATATCTTCAATTTTTCATAATTTTTCTCAGGAAAATAGATTTCTTTTAAAAACCTCATTTATAAGGAGTATTATTCCATGCTGAATGCAATATCTAGGGTTGTGATAGTAGTCTTCTTCGTCGTTCTGGCTTGAATTACGCTGTTAAATATTGATATCTTTCAAATATTTTCTGATCTTTTGCGTTGCATTTTACATCTGTGTATATCGGTAACTGATAGCATTTAGGATATCATTTTCCTTACATTGATCATTTTAATTGTAGATGTGGTTGAAGGTGTAAGTTAGTTTTGAATCAAAAAGTTTTTTGAGCTGAAAATATCCTGAACTATTAATTACTTCAATTTTTCTCATTTTTCTCTGGAAATAGTTTTCCTTTAAAAACTCATTTTAAGGAGTATTATTCATGCTGGAAATGCAAAATCTAGGGTTGTGATTATAGTTTTCATCGTCTTTCTGGCCTTGAATTACCGCTGTTTATAATAATGATATTTTCAAATATTTTCTGATCTTTTGCGTATGCTCATTTACATGGTGTCTATCGGTTAACTGTAGCATTAGGAAATATTCTTCCAAGATCATTTTATGTTTAGAGGTGTTTTGAATGTGGTAAGTTCGATTTTGAAACAAAAAGTTTTTTGAGCCGAAAATTATCCTCATTTCTCATTTTTCTCAGTGGAAAATAGATTTTCCCTTAAAACCTCTTTTTAGGGAGTATTTTGCTTGCTGAATGCCAAAATCTTGGGTTGTGATAATTAGTTTCTTCGTTCTTATGACCTGAATTAACGCTGGTTAAATGATGATATTTTTCAAAACATTTCGTGTCTTTTGCTTTGCATTTACATGGTTCTTCTATCGGTAACGAGAGCATTAGGATATATTTTCCATGATCATTTAAGTACAAGAAGTGGTTGATTGTGCGAAGTTACGATTTTGAAACAAAAGTTTTTTTGAGCCGAAAAATATCTGACTATTACTTCAATTTTCTCATTTTTCTCAGGGAAATAGATTTCTTTAAAACTCATTATAAGGAGGAATTTTCGTGCTGAATGCAAATCTAGGGTTGTGGACATAGTTTCTTCGTCTTTTCTGCCTTGAATTACGCTGTTAATGATGATATTTTTCAAATATTTTTCTGTCATTTTGATCGCTTTTACATGGTTGTCTATCGGTAACTGAGAGCATTAGGGATATATTTTCCATGTTCATTTTAAGTATAGAAGTTGTTGTACTGTGATAAGTTTGATTTTGAAACAAAAAGTTATTTGGGCGATAAATATCCCTGAAACTATTACCTTCAATTTTTCTCAATTTTCTCTGGAAATTAGAATTCCTTTAAAAACCTCATTATAAGGAGTTATTTTTCATACTGAATGCAAATCTAGGGTTTGTGTTATTGTTTCTTCGTCTTTATGGCCTGAATTACTCTGTTATAATTGGATATATTTTTCAAATATTTTGTGTTCATTTGCATTGCATATACATGGTGTCTATCGGTAACTGAGAGCATTCTAGGATATATTTTCGTGATCATTTGAAGTATAGAAGTGGATGTGAATGTTGCTAAGTTAGTTTTTTGAAACTAATAAAGTTATTTTGAGCCGAAAAATATCCTGAACTATTTACTTCAATTTTTCCCAATTTTCTCAGGAAATTACATTTCCTTTAAAACCTCATATAAGGAGTATTTTTCATGCTGAATGCAAATTAGGGTTGTGATATAGTTTCTTGTCTTTCTGACCTTGAATATTTACGCTGGTAAATAATGATATTTTACAAAATATTTTTGATTATTTGCGCTGCATATACATGGTTTTCGGTAATCCATAGCATTCGGCTATATTTTCCATGATCAATTTAAGTATAGATGTGGTGAATGTGGTAAGTTATGATTTTGAAACGAAAAAAAGTTTTTTGAGGCCGAAAAATATCTGAACTATACCCTTCATTTTTTCATTATTCTCGGGAAAATAGAAATTCCTTTAAAACCTCATTATAAGGAGTATATCAAGCTGAATGCCAATCTAGGGTCGTGATATAGCTTCTTCGTTTTCTGGCCTTGAATTCGCGTTTTAAATAATGATATTTTTCAAATATTTTCTGATCATGTGCATGGCATTTTAAATGGTGTCTATCGGTTAACGGAGAGAATACGATTATTTTCCATGCTTCATTTTAAGTATTTGATGTGGTTCAATTGTGCTAAGGTTACGATTTTGAAACAAAAAGTTTTTTGAGCGGAAAAAAATATCCTGAACTATTACCGTCAATTTTCTCATTTTTCTCAGGAAAACTAGATTTCTTGAAAACCTCATTATAAGGAGTATTATTCATGCTGAATGCAAAATTAGGGTGTGATATAGTTTCTTCGTTCCTTTCTGGCCTTGAATTCGCTGTTAAATATTGGATATTTTTCATTATTTCTGATCTTTTGCGTTTTGACATTCTAGTGTCTATCGGTAAGCTGACAGCATTAGGATATATTTTCCATGATCATTTTAAGTATAGATGTGTTGAATGTGGTAAGTTACGATTTTGAATCAAAAGTTTTGTTGAGCTGAAAAAATTATCCTTGAAACTATTATTACCTTCACTTTTTCTCATTTTTCTCAGGAAAATAGATTTCCTTTAAAAACTCATTATAGGAGTTATTATTCATGCTGAATGCAATCTAGGGTTGTGATTAGTTTCTTCGTCTTTCTGGCCTTGATTTACGCCTGTTAAATATTGATATTTTTAAATAATTTTTGCTTTTTGCGTTGCTATTTCCATGGTGTTATCGGTAACTGATAGCATTCGGTATATTTTCCATGATCATTTTAAGTATAGGATGTGTTTGAATGTGGTAAGTTACGATTTTGAAACAAAAAAGTTTTTTGAGCCGAAAAATATCTGAAACTTATTACCTTCAATTTTTCTCATTTATTCAGGGAAAATAGATTTCCCTTAAAATCCTCATTATTAAGGAGTATTTTTCATGCTGAATGCAAATTCTAGGGTTGTTGATTTAGTTCTTCGTCTTTTCTGTACCTTTGCATTACGCTGGTTAAATGATGTTATTTTTTCAAAATTTTGTGATCATTGCATTGCATTTACATGGTGTCTATCGGTAACCGAGAGCATTAGGATATATTTTCCTGATCATTTTAAGTATAGAAGTTGTTGTATTGTGCTAAGTTATGATTTTGAAACAAAAAGTTCTTGAGCCGAAAAAAATCCTGAACTATTACCTTCAATTTTTTCAATTTTCTCAGGAAAATAGATTTCCCTTAAAACCTCATTATAAGGAGTATTATTCAGAGTGAAAGCAACTCAGGGTTGTGATATAGCTTTCATTTCGGTCGTTTCTGGCTTGAAAAGCGTTTTCATCCTGGATATTTTATCAAATATTTTTTACATTTATGCATGGCATTTCTGGTGTCTATCGGTAATGGAGAGATTACGACTTTTTTCCTATGATCATTTTAGTATAGAAGTGGTTCAATGTGCTAAGTTACGATTTTGAAGACAACAAGTTTTGTGAGCCCGAAAAAACTCCTTGAAACTAATTACCTTTGCAATTTTTTGCATTTTTCTCGAGGAAAAAAGTTAGAAATTCCTTTTATAAACCTCATTTGATAAGGAGTTATTTTCATGGCTGAATGCAGAAATCTTAGGGTTGTGCTTGTTTCTCTCGTCCTTTATGGCCCTGAATTTCGCTGTTAATAATTATTTTTTTTTGCAAATATTTTCTGATCTTTTGCGTTGCATTTACTATTGGTGTCTATCGCGGTAAACTGATAGCATTAGGATATATTTTCCATGATCATTTTAAGTATTTAGATGTGTTTGAATGTGGTAAGTTACGATTTTGGAAACAAAAAGTTTTTTGAGCCGAAAAAAAAATCCTGAACTATTACTTCCAATTTTTCACATTTTTCTCCGGAGAAATAGATTTCCCTTAAATAACTCATTATTAAGGAGTCTTTTTCGCATGCTGAATGCAAATCTAGGGTTGTGATAGAGTTTCTTCGTCTTTCTGCCTTGATTTCACGCTGTTAAAACTCTGCGTATATTTTTAAACATTTTGTGATCATATGCATTGCATGTTTGTACATGGTGGCCTATCGGTAACGTCGAGGAGCATTAGGAGATTTATTTTGTCCAGTGTCATTTTAAGTCAGAAGTGGTTGAATGTGCTAAGTTACGATTTTTGAAAACAGAGAAAAAGTTTTTTAGATGCCGAAAAATTATCCGTGAAACTATTACCTTCATTTTTTCTCATTTCTCAGGAAAATAGATTTCCATTTAACAACTCATTATAAGGAGAATTTTTCGTGTTGAATGCAAATCTAGGGTTGTGACATAGTTTCTTCGTCTTTCTAGGCCTTGTATTCCAGCTGTTTAAAGATGGATTTTTCAAATTTTTCTGATCATTTGCATTCGTCATTTACATGGTGTTATCGTAACCTAGAGCATTAGGATATATTTTCCAAGATTGCATGTTAAGTATAGAAGGTGGTGTATGTGCTAAGTTATGATTTTGAAACAAAAAGTTATTGAGTCTGAAAAATATCCTGAACTATTGTACTCTTCAATTTTTCTCATTTTTCTCAGGAAAATAGACTTCCTTTAAAACCTCAATTATAAGGAGTATTTTTCATTTACTGAATGAAAATCTAGGGTTTAGTGAATATAGTTTCTTCGGTCTTTTGCTTGAAATACGCTGTTAAATGTGGGATAATATTCAAATATATTGTGATCATTGTTGCGATATTGCATTGTTAACATGGAGTTCTCGGTGTAACTGAAGAGCATTAGGATTATATTTTCCTATGATCATTTTTAAGTAGAGTGAAGTAGTTGAAAGTGCTTAAGTTACGATTTTTTGGAAAACTAAAAGTTTTTTGATGCCGAAAGAAAATATACCTTCATATTTTTTCCGCCAAGATTTTCTCGGGAAACAAACATTTCTCTTCAAACCTAATTATACGGAGTAGTTTTCATGTGGGAATGCAAATCTAGGATTGTGATATCGTTTTCTTCGTCTTTATGACCTTGGAATTACGCTGGTTAATTAATGATATTTTTCAAATTGTTTTTTTGATTATTTGCTCGCTGCATTTACATGTGGTCTCTATCGGAACTGATAGTATAGGATAATATTGTATGCATGATCAATTTGTTAAGTAGTTTAGATGTGGTTGAATGGGTAAGTATGATTTTGTAAGTGCGAACAGTTTTTTGAGCGGAAAAATATCCTGAAAACAAAAACCTATTACCTTCAATTTTTTCATTTTCTTCAGGAAAATAGATTTCGCTTTAAAACCGTATTATAAGGCGTATTATTTCAAGCTGAATGCGAAATCATGGGGTTTTGTGGATATAGCTTTCTTCGTCTTTTGCCTTGAATTCGCTGTTAACATAATGTATTTTTCAAATATTTTTCTGCATCATTTGCATGGCTTTACATAGGGTCTATCGGTACGGAGAGTCATTCCGATATATTTTCCATGATCATTTTACAGTATAGAAGTGGTTCAATGTGTAAGTACACGATTTTGAACAAAAGTAGTTTTTTGAGCCGAGAAAAATATCCTGACTATTACCCCTTTTTTTTTTCCCCCAAAATTTTTTGTCTCATTTTTACTGGCGAGTGAAAATTAGATTTCCTTTTGAAAACCTCATTATAAGGAGTAATATTCATGTGACAAAGCACCAATATAGGGTTTGTGAGTATAGTTTTTCTTCTGTCTTTTTGGCTTGAATATTACGCTGTTAAATACGCTGCTATTTTTCAAATATTTTCTGATCTTTTGGTCGTTGCAATTACATAGTGTCTAATCGCATAACTGAGATGCTATTAGGATATATTTTTCCCTGATTCAATTTTAAGTATGATGTGGTTGACATGTTGTAAGTTACGATTTTGAAACATAAAAGTTTTCTGAGCTGAATATATCCGGATACTTAATTACCTTCATTTTTTTCTTCTTTTTCTCAGGAAATATCGATTTAACTTAAACCTCATTTATGGGAGTATTATTACGCATGCTGAATGCGCAAATCTAGGTTTGTTGATATGTATAAACAGTTTCTTCGTCTTTCAGGCCTTGAATTACGCTGTTAAGATAATGGATTATTTTTCTAGATATTTTTCCGATCTTTTGCGTTGCATTTACATGTTGGGTGTCTATCGTGTAACGTGATAGATTAGGATTATATTTTTCCATGATCACTTAAGATATAGATGTGTGTTTTGAATGTCGGTCAGTTACGATTTTGAAACCACAAAAAGTTTTGTTTGAGTCCGAGAAAAATATCCTGAATATTACCTTAATTTTCTTCATTTTTTCAGGAAATAGATGTGTTGTTCCCTTAAAACCTATTATAAGGAGTATTTTTCATGGCTGAATGCAAATCTAGGGTTGTGATATAGTTTCGTTGTCTTTCTGACCTTGAATTAGTGTTAAATGGATGATATTTTTCAAACAATTTTGTGATCAGTATGATTGCATTACATTGGTGTCTATCGGTAACCGAGAGCTATTAGGATATATTTTCCGATGATCATTTTAAGTACGATAGTGGTTGTAATGTGCTAAGTTAGCGATTTTGAAACAAACAAGTTTTTTGAGCCGAAAAATATCCTGAATATTACCTTACATTTGTGTTCATTTTTCTAGGAAAAATAGATTTTTTAAAACTATTATAAGGAGAATTTTTCGTGTTGAATGCAAATCTAGGTTGTGACATAGTTTCTTCGCGTCTTTCTGCCTTGAATTACGCTTAATATGATGAGATTTTTTCAAATATTGTTCTGATCATTTGCATCGCTTTTACATGGTGTCTATCGGTTAACTGAGAGATTCGGATATATTTTCCATGATTCATTTTTAAGTAGAGAAGTCTGTTGTATGTGCTAAGTTATGATTGAAACAAAAAGTTATTTGAGCGCGAAAATATATCCTAAACTATTACTTCAATTTTTCTCAATTTTTTCAGGAAAATAGATTTCCTTTTTAAACCTCATTATAAGGAGTCTTTTTCATACGTAATGCCAATCTAGGGTTGTGATATAGTTTCTTCGTCTTTCTGGCCTTGAATTAGCGCGTGTTAAATGATGATATTTTCAACTATTTTGTGATCAATTTGCGATTGCATTTACATGGTGTCTATCGGTAACTGAGGATCTGGATCTATTCTCCATGTATCATTTTAAGTATTAAGAAGTGGGTTGAATGTCGCTAAGTTACGATTTTGAAAACCAAAAGTTTTTTGAGCCGAAAAATATCTGAGAAACTTATTACCTTCAATTTTTCTCGATTTTTCTCAGGAAATCGATTACCTTTTTTAAAACTATATTATAGGAGTATTATTCAGAGCTGAATGCAAATTTGGGTTGTTGATTTAGCTTCATTCGTCTTTTGGCTTGAATTTACGCTGTTAAATAATGATATAGTGTTCAAATATTGTTCTTATCATTTGCATGGATTTACATGGTGTCTAATCGGTAACTGAGAGCCTACGAAATTTTCATGATCATTTTAAGTATAGATGTGGTTTGAATGTGGAAAGTTATTGATTTTGAAACGACCAGTTTTTTGAGCCGAAAAATATCCTGAACTTATTACCTTCACTTTTTCTCATTTTTTCAGGAAAATAGATTTCCT
>NW_027264087.1:0-6641 GCF_036320965.1 Panulirus ornatus | reverse complement strand
ATTTTTCCAAAAGAAGGAACAGGAAGGGGGCCCAGGTGGGATATCCCTCAACGGTCCAGTCCTCAGTTCTGAACTCTACCTTGCTAACGCGGGGAATGGCCGATAGTATGGAATAATAATAATAATGATCTATATATTATATATATATATATATATATATATATATATATATTTATATATTATTCTTTATTATATTTATATATTATATATTATATATATATATTAGGAGTTGTTGGTTTCGGTGCATTATACATGACAGATACGTGACTGAGTTTGAACAATTGCCTTTGTTGTCTTTTCCTAGCGCTTACCTCGCACCACATGGCGGGGGGGAGGGGGTTGTTATTTCATGTGTGGCGGGGTGGCGGACGGGAAATAAATATGGACAGACTAAGAATTATGTAATGTGTATATATGTATATGGTCTGTGTGTTTATAATATGTATACGTTGGATGTATAGGTATGTATTTGTGCGTGTGTGGACGTGTATGTACATACATTTGTACCTTGGGTGGGTTGGGCCATTCTTCCGTGCTGCTTTCCTTGCGCTTCCCTCGCTAACGCGGGAGACAGCGACAAAGTATGATACGATGTATGGTATATATGTATATATTTATTATTCTATATTATATATATTTATATATATATATAATATATATTATATATATATTATATATATTTATAATTTTTTGTGTGTGTGCTGGAAATGGATGTTTGAGGTCAATATGTGGTGTGAAGTGGTTTGATCGAGTAAAGTAATGTAATGGGTAAGAGAGATGTGTGGATATAAAAAGAGGTTGGTGATGGATAGCAGAGGAGGCTGTTTTGAAATGGTTTGGGCACATGGAGTGTATGAGTGTGGATAAGATTGACCAAGAGGATGTATGTTGTCGAGAAGGTGGACCCCGCGGAACGATGGAGAAGTGGGTAGACCAAATTGGAGGTCTAAAGATGGAGTGAAAAAGGATTTTTGAGGGTGATCGGGGCCTCCTGAACATGCAGGAGGGTGAAAGAGCGGGCAAGGAAATAGAGTGAATTGGATCGATGTGTATACCGGTTCGGAGTGCTGTCTATGGATGGAATCAGGGCATAGTGAGACATTGGGGGGAAACCATGGGAAAGTTTGTGGGGCCCCTGGGATGTGGAAAGGGAGCTGTGGTTTCGGGCATTATTGCATGGACGATAGCGAACTGAGTGTGAACGAATGGGGCCTTTGTTGGTTCTTTTCCATAGTGCTACCTCGCACACATGAGGGGGGAGGGGGGGAGGGGGATAGGGGGATGTTATTCATGGGTGGCGAGGGGGCGATGGGAATGAATAAAGGCAGACAGAATTGTGAATTGATTGGCATGAGTATATTTATGTGTCTGTGGGGGTTTGGGTGTATATGTATGTGTGTACATTGAGGATGTATGGGTATGTATATTTGGTGTTGTTAAGTGGACGTGTATGTATATACATGTGTTTATGGGGGTGGATTGGGCCATTTCTTTCGTCTGTTTCCTTGCGATACCTCGCAAACGAGGGATACAGCGACAAGGCAAAATTTATATATATATATATTATATATATATTATATATTTATTATATATTATATAATATATATTATATATATAGTATATATATTTTGGGGGTGGAAGATGGTTAGTGGGTGGGGTTTTTTGTGTGATCGGGGCCTGGGGGCGTGGGCGGAGGTTGGGGGTGAGGGCGGGGAGTGGGAGGTGAGTTGGGCGATGTGGTGTGCGGGGGTTGAGTGCTGTCGTGGATTGAGATCAGGGCATGTGAAGCATCTGGGGAAACCATGGAAAGCCTGGTGTAGGTGTGTATATTTGCGTTCTTGTGTGGAGTGTAAGTATATACATTGTAAGGGGGGTGGGTTGGGCCATTTCTTTCGTCTGTTTCCTTGCGCTACCTTCGCAAACGCGGAGACAGCGGCAAAAAAAAAAAAAAAAAAAAAAAAAATATATATATATATATATATATATATATATAATATATATTATATATATATATATATATATCATATATATATATATATATACGAATAAAAGTGTATAATTGAACGCGCACCTCCATAGAAAATACAAGTGCGATCTGGCTCTGATGGAGCTTTGTATGGTTCTTTATGGAGGTGCGCGTTCTATACACTTTATTCGTATTCATATAACTCCGCGTTGTACAATCAGGTTCGATAAAACGCTTTCAGCTGGCTATGTGTTCTGTTCGAAAACAACCGATAGACCCCCGTTGCTCACCATAGTGAGACGAAGGGATCTTCGAGTACTTAGTATTCGAATAGTTGTTTCCTATTTACAGTCCCTTAGCCTCGCGGTTTGCATGCCTGCCTCTTGGCACATGGGGTCCAGGTTCGATCCTGGCTGATGGAGCTTTGTATGTTATATATATATATCTTGGACGCTGTATGGCATGGAGGCTGCTGAAGAAATTGGAACAACAGGTAATAATAAAGGAAAATTCCTACAGTGGAACAATGATCCATTTGGGCGGGAAACGAAAGGATAAAGTCGAGGAATCTTCACTATATGGATCTGAGGTGACCAGCAGGTGTCGCAAGTTCGGTTTCTGGAACATTACTCTTCTTGATCTTTGTGAATGGACTTGCCACCTGAATTATGTTTGCCGATGCTGCAAAGGTCATGAGTGAAGTGGCCAAGCAGAGGATTGCATTCTGCTAACAAGAGAGATCTCGGAAAAACCCAAAGTTGGCCTGATTTCATGGTTTCATGAAGATCAAGCCAAGTAAAGTTATCAGGATGGGACGCAATGACGTCACACAGTTCAGACTAACATCAGGACTTTATGAGTGAACCTCAACATCTGTGAAAGTGATCGTCCACCTGTAGGAACATCACATACATGGGATAAACATCATTACCACATGGGAGTGACCGTCATACCACCATGGGAGTGACACCAGGGTCACCAGAGATAGGAGATCCAGACCACCTGGGAGTGACGTCCACCACTATCCTGAGAGGAGATCCATAACCAGTCACACAAACTTCTCAAATCACAATTGTCGTCCTCAACAGTTTATAAAGTCTTCACCAAGTTCTTTGGTCTCACCTTCCCAACCCCAGAGCCCTCCAATGCTCTCTCCCCACACCCCAGAGCCCTCCCATGCTCTCTCCATTGACACAAAAGAAATCTTTTAGTTCTCCTTTTAAGAATAATTTCACTTTGCTTCCATGTTGCTTAAATCCTTTATGTAAATGTTGCCTTGTAGCAACAAACTACTATAAGAATATCTTCTTTAAATCAGGGGAATTTCACCAGAAAATTTCTTGGTTGCATCTATAAAGTTCCTGTGGAAACTGTGATATTTTGTATGTAGGTCAGAATTGGTAAGGATCTTTCTGTTAGACTTAGCAACATGAATATGGTATAAGAACGGGACAAGAATCAAATGCCTTGTTTAATCATGTTTAAAAACTATGCTCATTGTATTGACTGAAGAAACGCCATCTCAGTGTTAACTCTAATTCTATTACCAGAGAAAATATCATTGAATCTTCTATTATCAATACACAAAGAATTATAATTTTAATATTGTGATGGTCTGTACAAATTGGATAACTTTATTGTTGTGAGATTTGTAAAATGTAAGTTTATGAAACGCTCGTGTTGTTTTGGACAATCACATGTTCACCAAATGGCGTCTAGCTTCGTCTCTTCGATGTTATATCAATGACTGTTATATTTCTCTCTTGTGTCTCCCCTGATGATGTGATTGATTATAGTAAAGTGCACTTGGGAAACTTTTCGTGTTTCATTTTCCCCGTGGATCATAGGATTATATATATATGTTTCTCAGGTGATGTAGGTTTGCGGCAGGAGGGGTGTGTGATGTCTCCATTGAGTCTGTTGAATTTGTCTTTGGATGGGGTTGTTAGGGTGGTGAATGCAAGGTTTTTGGGAAAAGAGGGGAAGTATGAAGTCTGTTGGGGATGAGAGAGCTTGGGGAGTGAGTCATTGTTGTTCGCTGATGATACAGCGCTGGTGGCTGATTCATTGTGAGAAGAAATGCTGGGAAAACTGGTGACTCGAGTTGGTAAAGTGTGTGGAAAGAAGAAAGGTTAAGGAGTAAATGTGAATAAGAGCAAGGTTATTAGGTACTGTAGGGTTTGAGGGTTCAAGTCAAATTGGGAGGTAAGTATGAATGGAGAAAAAAAAACTGGAGGAAGTGAAAGTGTTTTAGATATCTGGAGTGGATCTGTCAGCGGGATGGAAACCATGGAAGCGGAAGTGGATCATAGGGTGGGGGACAGGGGGCGAAATTCTGGGAGCCTTTGAAGAATGTGTGGAGTCGAGTAGACATTTTCTCGGAAAGCAAAAATGGGTTATGGTGTGAAGGGAATAGTGGTTCCAACAATGGTTGTATGGTTGCGAGGGTGGGCTATGGATAGGAGTTGTGCGCGCTAGGAGGATGGAGTGTGCTGGAAAATGAGATGTTTGAGGACAATGTGTGGTTGTGGGTGTGTTTGATCGAGGTAAGTAACATAAGGGTTAAGAGAGAATCGTGTGGAAAATAAAAAGAGAGTGGTTGAGAGAGCCGAAGAGGGTTGGTTTTGAAATGGTTTGGGCACATGGATGAGAATAAGTGAGGGAAAGATTGACCAAGAGATATATGTGTCGGAGGTTGAAGGGGATCGAGGAGATAGTGGGAGAGACCAATTGGAGGTTGGAAAGATGGGAGTGAAAAGATTTTGTGTGTGATCGGTGGCTTAACATGCGGAGGCGTGAAAGAGGGCAAGGAATAGAGTGGAATTGGATCGATGTGTATACCGGGAGGGTTGGACGTGCTGTCAGTGGATGGAATCAGTGCATGTGAAGCGTCTGGTGTAACCATGGGAAAGTTGTGTGGGGCCTGATGTGGAAAGGGAGCTGTGGTTTCGGGCATTATGGCGTAGCAGTAGAGATGAGTGTGATCGAATGTGGCCTTTGTTGTCTTTTCTAGTGCTACCTCGCACAAATGATGGGAGGAGGGGGAAGGTTTTCCTTGTGTGGCGAGGTTGGCGATGGATTGAAATGGGGCCCAGACAGTGTGAATTGTGTTGCATGGGTATATATGTAAGTGTCTGTGTATGTAATATATGTGTACATTGAGACTGTTTAGGTATGTATTTTGCGTGTGGGGACGTGTGTGTGTATACATTGTGTATGGGGGTGGGTTGGGCTATTTCTTCGTTCTGTTTTCCTTGCGTTACCTCGGCAAACGCGGGAGAGACAGCGGACAAAGCAAAAAATATGGATGCATAATTATTTATGTTTTTATATATATTATATTATAATATTTATATATATATATTTATTTAGTATATTTATTTTATATATTATTATATATATTTTCCCTGGGGTAGGGAGAAAGAAAATACTTCCCACGTATTCTGCGTGAGTAGAAGGGACTAAAAGGGGAGGGAGCGGGGGGCTGGAAATTCTCCCCTCTCGTTTTTTTTTTAATTTTCCAAAAGAAGGGAACAGAGATTGGGCCAGGTGGGGTATTCCCTCAAGGCCAGTCCTCTGTTCTTAAACGCTACCGCGCTAATGCGGGGGAGGGTGGCGAGTGGTTTGTAAGAAAAGAATATATATATATATATATATTTATATATATATATATATATATATATATATGATAAATATTATCCCTGGGGATGGGGAGGAGAAAGAATGTTCCCACTTATTCCCTGCGTTGTCGTAGAAGGCGACTAAAGGGCATAGAGGGAGCGGGTGGCTGGAAATCCTCCCTTCTTGTTTTTTTTTTTTAATTTTCCAAAAGATGGACAATGAAGGGGGGCCAGGTGAGGATACTTTCCCTTAGAGGTCAGTCCTCTGTTCTTAAAAGTATATATTGTACATGTGTATATTTGTATATATCTTTTTATGTATATTTATGTATACGTTTGAATGGTAGGGGATTTGTATATTATGCGTGTTGTAGGTGTTATGAATGCTACATGTATAATGTGGGTGGGGGGGGGGTTTTTTTGGTGGGGGGGGGCCATTCGTTCGTCTGTTTTCCTTGCGCGACCTCGCTAACGCGGGAGGTCGGCGATTAAATATGATAAACAAAATGAAACTAATGTGCATGTGTATAATCATTTATTCATCTATTTGATTATTTTTTCATACTTGATCACCATTTCCCGCGTTAGAAAGGTTCTCTCCAGGAAGAGAAGGGGAAAATGCCCACATTCGTTCACACTCAGTCTCTAGCTGTCATGTAAAATGCACGAAACCACAGCTCCCATTTCCACATCCAGGCCCCACAAAACTTTTCCATGGTTTACCCCAGAAGCTTCACAGGTGAGAGTGTTGACTGATGAAGGTGAGAATGTTGAGATGAGAGGTGAGACTGGGGTCTTCGTTAAAGATGTTGGTGAGAGAGAGAGAGAGAGTGACGAGAGAGAGAGAGTGAGAGGAGAGAGAGGAGAGAGCGCGAAGAGAGAAGAGAGGAGATCGCTGTGAGAGGAGAGAGAGAGAGAGATGAGAGAGACGGATGAGAGAGAGAGAGATCTGAGTGCGTTTTATTGTGAGGTGAAGGGAATTCAGAACTCGTTAAGGGAACGTTTTTTATGGTGTATCATAAGGAGAAAGGTGGTTTATCGATAGGTGTTTCTTA
>NW_027264085.1:0-6897 GCF_036320965.1 Panulirus ornatus | reverse complement strand
TGGGATGGCGGTTCAAGATTTCCCACATTTATATTGATCTTTACATTATCATCCACTCCAAAGTCAACCTGGCATTCTTGTGTCTCAACTACAGCGTGAGATTGCAACACCAGGCAAACATTGTACCATTATCTGATAGGTTAATTGTGCACAATCACGAACCAGTGATTTCATCAGCCGCCATAAGTAAGTAAGGAAGGTGGACTTTAATTGATGATAAATACGACTGGTATGGCTTGGTCTACACACTACCGCATCTGGTCAACCTGGTACGTACGACCTCATAACCTTAAAGTGGCCCACGTAAACGCGAACTAAAATCTATCCATTTAACTGTCCATTCATCAATTAGCATTTAACACCATCTTTTAAACGTAAACCTTCCACTACATTATATTAACAATAATCTAAGATACGTCATACAAACCCAAGGTTTAAAAGCTGAAATCGAACTTTTAAGTCCGTCAATTTAACACCTACTTAGAATTAGCAAAAAAATGCGTATTTTTTTAACCCCCGCCAAATGCTGCTTGTATATGTAATGCTTCTTTTAAAAATTTGAACATTTTTAAAGTCAGTTAAATTAAGGTACCCTTTGGGATTTTCCCATCTTTAAAAACATAAACCTATGAACTCTGTCTCTAGAAACTAAGCACAAACTTTTGCGTTCCATCATGGGAAAGGAAACTTGCAAAATCTATCAAAATTCGTCACTTTAACGCGAACTTTTAAACCTTCCATTTTACCTGGGCCACTCTTCCCTGGCTGCCATTCATATTTTTACTTTTAAACTGTGACTTTATTACACTTTCATTCATTCATCATGACTATATTACACTTTAAATTCATTCCCCATGACTTTATTACACTCCATTCATCATTCATCTAAACTTTATTACCTTTCTTTCATTCATCATGACTTTATTACACTTTCATTCATTCACATGACTTTATTACATTTTCTTTCATTCATCATGATTTTTTTAAACATTTTCCCATTCATTCATCATGACTTTTTTACACTTTCATTCATTCATCATGACTTTATTACACTTCATTCATTCATCATGACTTATTACACTTTCATTCATTAAACATGCTTTATTACACTTTCATTCATTCATCATGACTTTATTACACTTTCATTCATTATCATGACTTTATTACACTTTCATTCATCATTCATCATGACTTTTTACACTTTCATTCTTTCCCATCAGACTTTAAATTACACTTTCATTCATTCATCATGACTTTATACACTTTTCATTCATTCATCATGACTTTTTTACATTCATTCATTCATCATGACTTTTTTTACACCTTTCATTCATCATTCATCATGACCTTTTTTAAACACTTTCATTCATTCATCATGACTTTATTACACTTTCATTCATTCATCATGACTTTTTTTACACTTTCATTCTTTCATCATGACTTTATTACACTTTATTCATTCATCATGACTTTATTAACACTTTCATTCTTTTTCTTTCTTTGACTTTATTACACTTTCATTCATAAATTCCATCAACTATTTTCGTCTCACTGATATTCCATTCATAAACTTCATTTGTGATTTTCATTTTTTGCCCGCCATTTTGGGCATGTTTCCTTAATTTTTAAAATTTTCTTTGTGTATTTAAAATGGGAAGATTCGGGAAATTTTCTCGTGTACTAGTTAGAGTTAATAACTGAGATGGCAATTATAATCTCTAACTCCAGTACACGAGAAATTATCATTGAATCTTCTATCTTTTAAATGCACAAAGAATTATAATCTTGATATAAGTGATGTCTATACAAATGCAAAAATTTTTAAAGTGTTGATAAAATTTTGTAAGGATTTATTTTGCACATGATGAGTTTATGATACGCTTGTTGTCTGCCCTGCGGACAATCACATGTTTACCATATGGCGTACTAGCTACGTCCTTCGTTGTATATCAACTACTGTTATTTTCTCTCTTGTGTCTCCCCGATGATGGGTTATTACATGAAAGTGCATTGGGGGAACGTGCATGTTTCATTTTCCCCGTGGACTCATAGGAATATACTTGATCACGCGCAAAATTGTGATCCTTTACAATTTTTAATATATATATTTTAAATATATATATATATATATATATATATATATATATAATATATATATAAATTATAAAATATATATATTATATATACATATATACATCCTTCAGTATGTTTATTTCGATAATGGGAACAAAAGAAAGAGCCAAACAAGTAAATTTCGTCAAAGACAAACTCTCTTTTCTAAACGCTGTCCCCCCCCGCAAAAATTTTCAATTTAAATTTAAATTGAAGAAACAGACGAATTTTTTTTATTGTCTGGTTAGCCAGTGGTTTTTGAGCGTGAGTCTTTACACACTTAAGGTCCCTGGGTTCGAGACCCCCACCAGACATAATTTTGGTCATTCTTTTCTTGTTTCCATTTTGTCCGCATCACATGTGTGCAACATTCAGTATGTTCGTCCAAAGTTATAGTGAAGATCTTCACAATAAATTGGGGGTTTTGGACCTTAACTGAAAGGGCGGTCCACCAAACGTCCTTGAAATCTTCCAGAAGCTTCTGGCGATCCTCCCCAACTGCTGGCACATCAGATTAACATGGGCCGGGCTCGGTTGTGGAAACGACTAATCTGCTTCCGGTAGTTAGCAGGATAAATGAGGGCTCTGACCTCATACCCGGTCAGCTTAAGTTCCAGTCATTGCTTAGTTCCAGTCTATTGCTTAGTTTCCATCTATTGCTTTGTTCCAGTCTATTGCAAAAGACAATTAAAAAAATTTAAAAAACATTTTTTCGTGAAAATTTGAGAGGAAAACACGACAGCAACATGGAGATTTACCTGTGGTTATTTTGCCGGCTAGTCCCGGGAATGGGCCCGGTTTAAACAGATTTTGCCCGGGTTAATCTCAGTGCTTCATAAAAATACTATGTCACAAAATATGTCCTTGGGGCGTAGCTCATTGGTTTGAGCATCTCGCTTGGGGATGCGAGAGGGCCCGGGTTCAAACCCCGGCGCTCCATTTTTTATTTGGAAAATTCATTGCTTTCAGTCTTGTATATTATATATATTATATATTTAATATATATAATATATATATATATATATATGTGTGTGTACATAAAATTCATATATCGTCCGATCAAGGAAGTTTAACAACCCTTGGGTCTGGTTAGTACTTGGGTGGTGACCGTCTGGGAACACCAGATGCTGTTATCCCTGGGGATAGGGAAGAAAGTAACTTGCCTCGTATTCCCTGCGTGGTTTCCCAAAGGGGACTTAAAGAGGAGGGAGCAAAGGCCGGGAAAACCTTCCCTTCATTTTCAATTTTCCAAAAGACGGGAAAAGAGAAGATATAAACATATTGTAAAAGATGAATTTTATATAAGATTATAAGAATGAATGGAAGATACGGATGTAGCTGAAAAAAAGGAGTAATGAAGACAAGTGCAATGAAAATTATTTACTAAAAGGGAAAAAAAAAACATATGTTGAGATTTTGTTCGAACATCAAGAAGTAATGATTAGAGAGAGGTGTAGTGATGATTTAAGGGTTTAGTTAGGGAGTGGTGACACTGCCTTTACAATGATAATAAGGAGGTAACACAAAAGAGGAACACAAACGCCAGGGATAATAGATATATATATATATATATATATATATATATATATATATATAAATATTATATATATATATATATTTTTTTTTTTTTTTTTTTTTTTTTTTTTTTTTTTTTTATACTTTTTTCGCTGTCTCCCGCGTTTGCGAGGTAGCGCAAGGAAACAGACAAAAGAAATGGCCCAACCCCCCCCCCCATACACATGTACATACACACTCCACCCACGCAAATATACATCCTACACAGCTTCCATGGTTTACCCCAGACCGTTTCACATCCTTGCTTCAATCCATGACACGCACGTCAACCCCTGTTACCACATGACTCCAATTCACTCTATTTCTTGCCCCCTTTCCCCCTCTGCATGTTCAGGCCCCGATTCACACAAAATCTTTTTCACTCCATCTTTCCACCTCCAAAATTTGGTCCCCTCTTCTCCTTTTCCCTCCCCTCCGAACAAATATCCTCTTGGTAAATCTCTCCTCATTCTTTCCCTCTCCATGTGCCCAAACCTTTTTCAAAACCCCTCTTCTGCTCTCTCGACCACCCCTCTTTTTTTTTCCACCTCTCTCTTAACCCTTACGTTACTTACCGATCAAACCACCTCACACCAACATTGCCCCTCAAACTTCTTTTCCCCCAGCACATCCATCCTCCTGCGCAAAATCTCTATCCATACCCCAACGCCTCGCAACCAACAGCATTGTTTGGAACCACTTTTCCCCTCAAACATACCCATTTTTTTTTTCCGAGATAATGTTCTCGACTTCCACACATTTTCAAGGCTCCCAAATTTTTTTCGCCCCCTCCCCCACCCTATGATCCATTTCCGCTTCCAGGGTTTCCATCCCGCGGGCAGATCCACTCCCAGATATCTAAAAACACTTCACTTCCTCCAGTTTTTCTCCCATTCACAACTAAACCTCCCAATTGACTTGACCCTCACCCCTACTGAAACCTAATAACCTTGCTCTTTTTCACATTTATATATAATATACACTTATGTGTGTGTGTGTTGTGTGTGTGTGTGTGTGTGTGTGTGTGTGTGTGTGTTGTGTGTGTGTGTGGTGTACGGATAAATTTAATGCTACCCCAGGGTTTACTGGTGATGCCTTTGACCAAAAAAGTACGTTTCAAGCCCTTAGGCTTATCTAACTTCACTACTCCCTTTCATCTTCATATTACCGTATCCTGACTAAGCTGGTTTCAAGGAAGCTTTAGATTTTACCCGCTCACACAAACAACTAACTTACAGGGGGCCCCCACGAGGGCAAATAGATGATTACACACACCTACACACACCACCACCACTAATAAAAAACACAAGAAAAAACCCTTTTTCCCGGTTGGCTTTGGACCCGTCCTTGAACGTAGTTTTTGGGGGATTTGGGGGTCAGGTCAATAAGGTTTTAAGTTTACTACAACCTCATATTCACTAACGGTATCTTCACTACTAGCTTATTCTCATAAATAAAATCTTCGCTATACCCTCCCTTTTTCACTACACCGTTAAATTTTTTTCCCTACCATCATTTATTGTACTCCCTGATGTTTACTAAAAGTAGTTTTTATCTTCACTACATAATCATTTTGAATAAACTTTACTCTTCCCAAAAACCCTTATCTAACTACATTCGTAAACTTCACTACAACCAAACTTTGACAATTATCCTTATCATCACAAAGCTCTTCCTCACTACACTCTCATCTTAACATCATCCTTCTGTTTACCGAACTTTAGTTCAAAGTCTGACTTTAACGTAGCTTTGGAAAGTTTGTGTTCCTCATTGTGTTACCTCCTTAATTTTCAATTGTAAAGGCAATTGTCTCCACACCCTAACTAAACCTCACGTCACTACACTCTCATCATTATCATTACTTCTTTTATGTTCAATACAAATTTTAACATATATATTTTATCTTCAAATAGAGAATAATTTGGATTGCATCTTAATCCATTACTCCCTTTTTCAGCTTTCATCCGTATCTTCCATTCATTCTTATATCTTTTTATTAATTACATCTTTACAATATCTTTATATCTTCTCTGTTCCGTCTTTGTAAATTGGGAAAAAGAGAGGAAAGGATTTCCGGCCTTCTGCCCCCCCCCCTACCCTTTTAGCCCCCCTTGTACGACCCGCAAGGAATACGAGGCCGGTAATTTTCTTCTTCCCTATCCCCAGGGATAACAGCATCTGGTGTTCCCAGACGGTCACCCAACCAAGTACTAACCAGACCCTACGTTGCTTAACTTCCCCGTCGGACCCATATATATATAAATATATAATATATATATATATATATATAAAAATATATATATATATATATATTATATATATATATAATTATATTTATAAATTTATATTTATATATAAATATAATATATATATATAAATATATATATATATATATTTATATATATATATAATATATATATATATATTTTTATATATATATAATTTTATATATAAAATATTATATTTATGGATGGGTTGTTAGGGAGGTAAATGCCAAGAGTTTTGGAAAGAGGGGCAAGTATGAATCTGTTGGGGGAGAGGAGCTTGGGAAGTGAGTCATTGTTGTTCGCTGATGATACAGCCTGGTGGCTGATTCATGTGAGAAAACGCAAGCGGTGAAAAAGAGTTTGGTAAAATTGGGAAGAAAGAAAGTTAAGAGTAAATGTGAAAAAGGGGCAAGGTATTAGGTACAGTAGGGTGAAGGTCAAGTCAATTGGGAGGTGAGTTTGAATGGAGAAAAACTGGAGGAAGTGAAGTGTTTTAGTTATCTGGGGAGTGGATCTGCAGCGGATGGAACCATGGAAGCGGGGAAGTGGATCATAGGGTGGGGGAGGGGGGGAAAATTCTGGGGGCCTTTAAAATATGTGGAGTCGAAAAACATTATCTGGAAAGCAAAAATGGGTATGTTTTGAAGGAATAGTGGTTCCCAAAAATGTTGTATGGTTTCGAGGCGTGCTATGGATAGAGTTTGCGCAGGAGGATGGATGTGCTGGAAATGAGATGTTGATACAATGTGTTTGGTGTGAGGTGGTTTGATCGAGTGAGTAACGTAAGGGTAAGAGAGATTGTGGGAAATAAAAAGAGTGTGGTTGAGAGAGCAGAGGGGGTGTTTTTGAAGTGGTTGGGCACATGAGAGAATAGGAGGAAGATTGCCCAAAAGGATATATGTGTCGGAGGTGGGGGAACGGGAGAAGGGGAGACCAAATTGGAGGGAAAGTTTGGGGTGAAAAA